>NW_027107138.1:333971-341730 GCF_000696795.3 Halyomorpha halys | reverse complement strand
TCAAGGACAAATTGGAAACAACAAAAGTTGAAAAATTTCAATCTATCTAAGCCCAAACAATTCAACGAACACTTCAGAAGAACGCGCGCCGCCATCTTCTTTGTTTTGAATAGTGTATTTATTTTAGAGAATGAAAACTGGTTAGCTTGCTTTTTGGTTTAAAATAACAAATAAACAATACTGAAACAATATACATAAAATAAAAACATAACTAAAATCATTTATGTACAAATATCAACTATTGATTAAAAAAGAGGATATTACATTTCTCCTCCTCTCCAAGTAAAAAAAAAAAATTATTTTGAACTCAAAATATTTTTTTTTTTTTTAAATAAATTCTGAATCATTTTTACTCCTATCATTTAAATAAACATTTGGTCAAAAATCGCTTCCGAGTTACAAGCTGCTTACAAATACACATACAATAATTACAATTCCAAATATCATCTTTACATATAAATTCAAACATATTAAAAATATAGTTTGATAAAACCGATTCACATTTTGCTATAATTTGATACTTATTTACTAAACAAAATTTATATTCTAAACAATAATTAAATTTTTAATACTTATGAATATACAAAGAAATTCGAATAAGAGGTAAAATAGTAGCTGTTACTTGCCACAAGAGTTATAATAACTAAATTTACTAATAATAGTAGTATTAACAAAAAAAAAAAAAAAATGACATCCAACAAAACATTTACAAGTTTTTTAAATGAACTCCCACACCTATTGAGCCTTTTAGATAATTAAAAGACATACAACATTATAAAGAGAGAAAAAATCATATCTTCACAATAATAGATTATTTTATTTATCTTTTATTTTATTAAGAACTTGTTTCGGAAATATTCTGAGAAAAATTTTGGCAAATGAAATAATGAATTATTTAGGGATCCCTTCAAACACCTTCGTTTGATCAAAAATAATACAGGTGGACAATGAACCAAAATTAAATATAGATTAATACAAGAGAACAAGAAAAAAATCATTAATAACAAAGTTGTATTAATCAAGATAGTCATAATAACAAAGAAAAACTTTATACTGCTCAAGGCTATACTGACTCTAGTAGATTAGCAAACCAATTCTTATTTGAGCAAATTATTATTTGGCATTAATAGAAACTATAAACATTATGAATTTTCAAAAGATTATTAACTTAAAAAAATGAATGTAGTAAATGATATAATCTATGACAGCATGTTCTGCTGTGGTTTAAAGAATGGAATGCAAACCCTTCACCTGGCTACCACCACTCCTGAGTGGGTCCTGACCCATACCACATTAATTTAATATTTAAGGATACTCTTAAGGGCTTATCAAATATCCTGTTTTTAATCTTACAAAATTTATTTTCATGTAAAATTATTTTTTTAGTCAAATTTAAATTTAAATAATATGGGTCAATCCCTATAAATGTCTTACCAAAACTGAAAATCCTAATGAATTTATTTTTTACTTCCCCTGTAATGTAAGATTTAATTGGAGTAAGTAATTCTGGCATACACTTATAATCATTATTTTGTGTACAATCTTTAAATTTTATTTTATGTATAGTTCCCTTATTCATTAATGTTTCTCGGATTATTTCTCTGAAAATTCTAACATTACGATTCCCTTGAATCCAAGGTTCTGTAACATATTTATGTTTTGATTTTAAGTCCACTAACAGATTTTTTGATTTATTTTCTTCCACAGTGCATTTAATTATTTTTTTCGGACAATTCAGACATTTGCTGTATTAAAGTAGTTTCCGCTTTTCTAATTCACAATTTCCATTAATTTCTAATTCACAAAATTCATTAATTTTAAATTCTCAATTTTTATTAATTTCTAATTCACAATTTTCTTTAATTTCAAATTCAAAATGTCTAACTTTTTCATCAATATTTTCATCTAATAATTCTGAGTTATTTGTTAAATTAGTTTCAACCACTTCAATTTTTTCATCTACTTTATTTTCTAACCCCGTTAATCTTACCCTGTTATCTTCACGCAATCCCATGTTTATTGCTTCAATTTGATCTCCTAAATCTTGTCCCATTTTGTTTATATCATTTCTCAAATTTTTTATATTATCTGCTATATTGGTTTTTATTTCATCTGCCATATCGGTCATCATCATCACTAATTTTTGAAACATGGTTTTAGTATCAAAATTATTATTATTTTCAATATTTTAATTGAAATCCGAATTAGTTTCTACTAATTTATTATCATGGACGTTATTTACAAGAATCACATCTTTAGGATCTCTACCCCCAGTTACCTTTACTTTATCCTCCATCATTTACTACTTAAGTTATAAAAACAAACTTATTCAAACAGAACTCTTTTAAAAGCTGTGTCCTGACTGCTGTGACTTAATTGGTAAAGAATTAGACCACACCTGTTTGGCCACATTTTATGTAATAATCAAAAATTATTTAAAATAAAATAAAAAGAGTTTTAATAGTTTTAATTAATTTCAAATATAAAAGATAGTTTGGGTTCAATTTAAAAGCTTTAATATTTAACCGATAGGAGAATTTTATTTAAATTTTATAATATAATAGACTCTTTTCTCAGGGCGGGTTTCCAGACTATCAGAAACAGATGACACTTTACTACTAATAATACTTAAACTTAATTAATTGCTATTTTACAAATGTAATAAATTCCAGTTAGAAACAAAACTAACCAATTACACATCTTCCTTTGATGATTGATGATTGTTGATATCTTCTTGTCTATGATCTATGTCTAACCCCTAACAATGGCTTCCAGTCCTTCCCGCTTCTAGCCGACGAACGTCTTCTCACCAGGCCAGCCAAATCAAGAGTGCCCGTTTCCTCTCTTCTATCTTCAATGTTCACTGGTCGATCCAAAAATAATCGATTGTAGTACAATCGCTCTGGTTTATTTGCTATGATTTACGATGTAAATAGTTTATTGGTAATTGTTATGTTCTTCTATTTCTTCTTTGATTATTCTTTTTCTATAATTATTGTATAGAAACAACAAAAGTTGAAAAATTTCAATCATTAACACAAACAATTCAAAGAAACACTTCGGAAGGACGCGCGCCGCCCTCTTCTTTGTTTTGAATAGTGTATTTATTTTAGATAATGAAAACTGGTTAGCTTGCTTTTTGATTTAAAATAATAAATAAACAATACATAATCATTTATATAGAAATATCAAATATTGATTAAAAAAGAGGATATATATATTAGTTTTATTATGGAATGTATACTGCATTATAGAAAATTCATGGTTGTTACAGAGAATGAAATAGCTTTTACTCACAATAAGTTAGATATAGATTAAGAGTTAAGATATTTAAATTATATCTTTCTTATTTATTAATTTATTTGCAACTGTGGATCCAGTCCAACTTCCAAGGCCCTATGCTTTATAATATTCTGGGGCCCTGGATGAAAGAATATGGCAGGACATAAAAATAAAAGCTATTTTTTTTATTTTTTATTTTCATTCAATTTAATATATAATAATTACACTAATACTGATCATATGTTGAACTTATCCTTTTGTAATTTTATGCATATGTATATGTTTTTTTGCAGGTGCAGCTTCAACCAGTTCATCATTTATTTGTTCTTCTGTTTCTACTGTGATACTATTTTGCATAATGCAAATGCAGAAATCATGGTTGTCTTCTTCACAGATGCACACAATTCTCGGTGGCTATCTTGGTTCCTTGTTGTTTATTGTTTTGTTAACTGTATCCTTTGGTACTTAGATTTTAAATTTATTTTTTAAATAGTTTTCACTTAGAAATCAAGATGATTCGATTTTTGTCACTTGGGTTTATGTAGGTGTATTATTTAAATATCTTATATTAGGAACATTATTATTTTCCTTTCTGTTAGATTTTGTTTATTTTCATTTGGATATCATATTCTTTTGACAAGTCAACATGTATCATGAAATTGAAAGAAAGCTGATAAAAATAGTTTATGTTGGAATTATAGAAAACTGTTATGGGGACCTTAAAACACTGAGGTGAAAATATCTATGATCTAAAATTTCAAAAAGACACTTGGTCCAAGCAAGATGTCAAATGGACCTTTAATGGAATTATTGAATATTGATATTAAATATACAAGTATTGTTCAATTTATCAGCTGCTAACACTTAGATTATGGTTGACATCACATTATTATCAAGTGATTGAGAGAGCCACAGTGGCTTTAGAACATGTATGATGATAAGCTATTGTCAAGGGAGGTAACTTTTTTAGCTTGCGCTCAGAATGGTGGGAAGAGCCTTAGCACCTCCATTTTACCTTGGATTGTCCTGAACCATGTTTAGTACTGCCTTAAATTCCACTTGCTACGATCCTTCTGGGTTCTGCTGCCATTACAGATTTTTACACTCCTCCAATTTTTTTTTATTATCAAATTTATTCAGATTTATTTTTTTAATTATTTAAATTTCTTTATTTATGTATTATTTTATTTATACACTTCTAATAACATTTTTTACATGTTCAAAAGCTTTCTTTTTTTTTAATTTTTTTTTTTTACATTGCTTTAGATTATTTCATTTTGTTTAAATGTTTTGATTCAGTTAAAAAACCCATAAAACATTCATGTATCAGATGATTGCTTACATAGATTCAGTGGTACATGCGGTTGACCGCTATAGTTGTCATGATTAAAAACCAGGTATTTAAACAAAATAAATTGTATCCAATTTAAGTCTCAAAACACCCTTTATTTCTTTAAAAGTTCAGCGTTTCGGCCAATTCAGCCATTCTCAAGGACAAATTTACTCTCACACAATATTGTTGTGATAATAGTTGTTTACATCGGGACTTGTTCGTGCAATACTTCAGGTATCCCGAGTGTATTGTAAATTATAATGAATTAATGTGGAACAAAGGGGTGGTTGAAAATCGTGAGACTTTTCTAGCTATAACATGCATATATATTTTTCTTAAGTTTCAGTATTAATCCCTGGAGGGGCAATTATGGTTAGTGTGTTAGCTGTGATATAATATTTTAATAATAGACATTAGTATTGGGTGGTCTCATGGATAATAGAACAGTTGCTTATCTGATGACTGTCAGAAGTTTCGTGGTCGCGGTCACTTCTGTGTCCTATGGCCGCTTCCCTCGTCCAGGTGTGCGGTGGGCGAAACGGTGAAGACCATGAGTATTTGCCTGGTGTCAGAAAAGACAGTTGCTTCTCCCTCAGAGACTGGCCACCGTGTCCTGGACTCTGGCATGATGGTATTTATATTTGTTATAGGTATTATTTTTTAATGATTTCCTCTATCTTACCCTCTACTTTGTCTTTTTGAAAATTAAATCTCTGCCATTTGTAGAAATCCAGATTCTTGTATCAAAAAGTTAGGTACCAATGTATATAAAAAAAAAGAAAGTAAATTAAGAACCTACCTCATTTTTTTTTTTTTCCCATAGGGATTTATAGAATTCTAATGGAATTGTAGAGACTTCAGGTATCAATTATTGTGATTATCGCTGATTCAAGTCAGCACTGACAATAAAGTCAGCCCCTACGGGAGCTCTTTGTAACAGTTTAGTAGGTTAATAGGACCAGGTGCACAGTTTATATATGTGAGTGAAATATACCAGTGATTATTAGTGTCTTCTCATCCCTTTACTTACAATTGGTGACTCTGACAGTTACATAGTTTTACAAAATAAGTGATACACGGCATGGCACCGCCCAAAGAAGAAAAACCCGACGACCAACCTGAGGCAAATAAAGTTACATTTAAAATACTCCCCTTGTATATTATCTATAATTCCGGTAAGATCAAAGTGTGAATCCCCTAATGAAGATTTTGTTTTGTTTGCAGCCAATGGATCTTTACTGCGTGTTCCTTTTGTAATGATAAAGGTAAATCGTTAGGTACACTCTTTATCAGTCTAAACAACAATGTTTATACCTGAACATAAAACAGTACATTCACAATTATTATGAACAGAAATATTCAGTTTTTTTAGACTATGAAAAACACACCTAGTTCTTAATTATCAATTGTTAGTAATTAATCATATGGCGAGAGGTTTCAAGTGGGTTTGCCACTAAAGCAAATGTAAAATAATGAAACATTAAATGAATTATAAATAATATAGATTTAAAATAAATATACTAGAGAAATAAAAATGTTGATAATAATTCCGACAGTGGCAAACCCATTTCAAACAGTCTCTTTGCTAACGTCGACTATTGCCGCTGAAGACGTTACTAATATTGCCACCTCATATCCGTTATACCAACATATGGAGTACAATCTTTAAATATTGATTTGGGTTTACGCCGTCAGTTTCAGTGGTCCTTTATTGTAGCTAAAGTGAATAGAGGAATAATTGGTGCAAATTTTTTGGCCCATTTTAATCTTTTAATAGATTTAAAAAATAGGAAGCTTGTAGATAATGTCACAGGTGCACAGCTCTGTGGTGAGATTTTAACTATTTCAAATGGTGACATCATTAGCACTGTGTCTCAAAGATTTGCTGACCTACTACTTAATACCTAGTGAATGCAAACTCAGGATAAAACACTACATTCATACTACCAGAAAGCCTGTTTACTCCAAAGCTAGAAGACTCTACTCTTGGATGTTTCAGTTAGTGAAGGAAGAGTTCCACTTCATGTTAAATCATGGAATAATTCGACCATCAAAATCCAAATGGGCTTCTCTACATCTAGTTATGAAGAAGGATGGTTCATTACGTCCCTGTGGTGATTTCCGCAGACTTAATGACCTTACAGTTCCTGATCGGTATCCAATTCCTCGGTTATATGACTTTAAGAGTATGTTACATGGCAAAACAATTTTTTTCTAAAATTGATCTATTTAATGCCTATTATCAAATTCCTATAGCTGAGGAGCATAAATCAGAAACAGCCATTATCACTCCATTTGGGCTTTTCGAGTTTAATGTTATGGCTCCAGGTTTACGAGACGGACCTGTTTCCAACATTCTATCAATCAAGTTTTTACTGGTCTCGATTTTGTATTTATTTTTTAGGATGATGGCCTAATTGCTTCGTCAACTGAAGAGAAACACAAATGTCATTTAGAAATTTTTTTCACCCGCTTGGACGAGTATGGATTGTGTGTAAATGTTGCCAAATTTATGTTTGGAGTTCAGGAATTGGAATATAGAATCACTCCAGGTGGATCATTACCCCTTCCAGAAAAGGTCAGTGTCATAGTAGACTACAAACTTCCACAGACTGTTCAATAACTTCGCTAGTTTTTGGGAATGCTAAACCCATGCTATTTTACATGATTATCTCAAAGCAGCTAGGAAGAAGGACAACAAAAAGCCCTTACGGTAGCTCTTTGTAACAGTCAAGTAGGTTAATAGGACCATATGCACAGTTTATGTATGTGAGTGAAATAAACCAGTGATTATTAGTATCTTCTTATCCCTTTACCTTCAGAATCCTATTTTATCTATTTGCATTATTGATTGTAAATTAATTAATAGTTTTCCTTAGTTTATACTATTAGGCTGTTGGTAATATGGAAACTTTGGTTTTTGGTGCTCGTTTCCATACTAGGCTATTTCCAGAAGGTATTTATTTACAATATTTTATAATATCTGAAGTATTTTTACTGATGCAAAATTTAAAATAGTAATTTTATTTTCTTGTAATTATTTATGTTTTGTTTAGTGATTCTGTGCTTGGTTGCATCTATGGTGGCATCTGGTTTGGTGCATCGTGTTTGCTCCACAACATGGTCCGTATACATATATATATA
>NW_027107138.1:331018-333661 GCF_000696795.3 Halyomorpha halys | reverse complement strand
TTTTTTCCCCCTGAAATCTCCAGTAACATGGAGGTTTTCCTTTATTCAGAGTTGACCTATATTAGGGATTGATTTAAAAAAATTTTAGTTAGACCAAAATTGTGGAATCAAACTCACTTCATAGTTTATTGTTGTTTTTACTTTCATGATGGGAGACTAAACCCAGTTTTTATTAATAATATTTTATTTTCTCACTCAAGAAGGATGCCTAAATACTGTCCAGTGATTGTTTGTCTTTTTTTTCGGAATGGTTGATGAGGATAATTCCATATGCATCCCAAAAACCCATGGCCATAACCTTGCTGGCTGACTTCACTGTCTTAATCTTTTTTGGAGCTGGTCGTCCTTTTACAATCTTGGAAGTGTAGTGGTGTATACATGTTTCCTCATCATAGAAATTCATCACACCTGTGCACTAATAGGGGTTTAGAGGCGACCATAGGATATTTGTTCTCAGCTTAGAGCTAATGTGGTGCCCATCTTCCAGATATTTTTTCATATCCAATTTATCATGCCAAATAAAAATTACGGATTTTTTGATATCCCTGTGGCCTAAATTATTTTGTTCTTTGTTCATTTAACACCATGTCATGTATTTTGTTGATCATTTCTGGGGGACTTACTTCTACTGCACGTTCTGAAAGATGTGCATCTTTTGTTGATGTCTAGCCACATTAAAATTCATTTATTTACTTGTAAATAGTTGCAAATACAGGGGCAAATGTGCCATGAATTGTATCTAGCTTTGATTTATTTTGGTGTTAAGTCTTTTAAATATAAGAGTTTAATCACTGCTCGAAAATCTTTTTTTTTTTTTAATTTTTCTAAATAAATAAAAGCTGAACCCACTCCATAAATATGGTTGAAACTTCACCAGATATCTAGTGAGTAATGATGCTTACTGAAACCAAACCATTTTCCTACGAGCACCTTAGATTTTTTAAGAACTTATTGACCGTCCCCCCTTTGTACTTTTAATTATGGATTATGAATAATAACTTAATTAAGTAAACTCAAGCAATATCTTTTTTTTATTTACCCTGATAAAGCCCTGCAAAGTGGGTTGAAACGTTGGTTACCATTAAATAATTTTTTTTAGTATTTTGTACCTTTATTGACCTTTATTATCCACCCAGACTAATTCCTACAATCTACTTCATACAGTCAACTATCTTCCTCCAATATAAATTCAATGAGGTTTGAATAGTCTATACTGCAGTGAATAAGAAATGAACTGGAACACATTTTTGTTTGAGAGTTATACGTAGAGTTAATATGTTGTTTTCCTATGTACCTATTACTGAAATTTAATCTGAATTGAGTGCCTAGATTGGCCATTATAGACTTTGCAGTGGTATGCTCTAAATCAGTTGTCTTCACCTGCTGTTTGGTAGAACACTAGTTCCATGAATCTCTTCCATTTGTTCCACAAAGTTATTAAATAAGAAATTAAATGCTCAGACAATACGAATATTGTTATAAAAATAATTCTGAGATATTGTACAATACTTATCAGCAATACCATACAATTTACGAAAAAGTTCAAAGCATATCAACAAAGGTCTGAGATAAAAAGCCTAATTTCATGGTGACTGTCTTCTGTTGTTGTAGTATGATTGCAGTGAGACAATGTGACAGTTTTCTGTCTACCCTCTAACAGTATGTATCCGGAACACCCAAAAATTTCCTGCATCCATTTCTACCTAAACACTTTACAAAATTTTGGGTTTGTGAGTTACTTTTTTATGGGTTCCAAGTCACGTAGGAATCACAGTGAATGAACTGGCCAATCAAGCTGCAAGAGAAGCACTTGAGCTTCTGGTACAGGGTAAAGCAATTTCAACTCCATCAGAAATGAGCAACCCTCTCGAAAAGGAAATAAAAGATAGATGGAAATCTTTTTGGAATGGAAGCCCTTGGAGTAAATTAAAAATTATTAAAAAGGACATCATCTCTGGGGTACCTCTTGTCATAAATTTCTTAGAGAGGAGGTTGTACTGACTAGGCTTTGAATAGGTCGCACGAGGCTCCCTCACTCCTATCTCATCTTAAAACAAATGCCTCCAAAATGTCAGTATTCCAACAACAAATTGAGAATTAGACATATCTTGTTAGAAGTTAGTTAGTTGTTGTGGGAATGTTAATTTTTCACCTCGCACCTCAATAGGGATTGATGAAAATGAGGGATAGAGCCCAAATATTTCAAAAACCCTTATTAGAGACGACTATAAAACAGTGGCATTGATTTTTGGTTTTTGAAATCAGAAGGTTTGCTGTCACAAATATAACATCAAATGAACCATAGAAGAAAAAATATATATATTACACATAACTTTTATATATATATATATATATATTTTTTTTTTTAAATAGAATATGTATTATTACATATATTAATTGAAGAAATGTTAATAATTGTTACATAGATTCTTTATATGGTGTTCTTTAACCAAAATTATGTCATGTAAAAGAAATCAATCAATCAGAAAAATATATTTATACAGTAGAATCACGCTTCACTGACTCTCTGGGTTAACCAGCCCACCATAAAAAAAAAAAAATAAAAATGTGGAGGTAACCGGTATTAAGAACCAAAAGATCATATATACACTAAAAGTAAATCATTTATCTAAAGGAATTTTT
>NW_027107138.1:299714-329562 GCF_000696795.3 Halyomorpha halys | reverse complement strand
CTGTAAGTGGGTATGCCTAACCCTCTGAGCACCAGTTATCTCTTGGATGGAAACTATGTTGTTCTTGTAGTGCTACCACTTTGAAAGGCCCTTCATAGCACTGATCCCCCTTACGACAGCCGGACGATGGTTGACAATATACAGTCATACCCAATGAAACTTTGTGGGAATCATTTGGTCCCACCAAGGAAATGCGAGTCGTCCTGGAAAGTTTTTCATTGAGAAGTCTGGAGTGCACCTGCACCGCCTAGTTGCCTACATTTGTGAATGATAGTGTCTCTCAGATGCATGTATGCCGTTGTGAGCAAATCTCCCCTTCTTTATAACGGGTGGCCGAATGCAACTTCTACTGGTGTAAATCCTGTGGCAGAATGAATTGTATTATTGTATGCCAACACCGCTCTAGGCATTGCTGCGGTAGCTCCTAGTCCTTTATGTAAATGGCACAACCGAAGATGTTCTCCTAGAGTATTGTTTAGGCTTTCAACGCACCCTTGTGGGTTCCCGGGAGAATTTAAATGCCATTTTATGTTCAACTCGGAACATTCTGTGGTTGAGTGTTTAAAATTCTCTCTCGCTGTCAGACGTAATGGTTTGCAGTACCCCATAGCACGACATCCAGGCAAACATACCCTCCTAGACAGCGTCAGATGTTTTGGTTGGTTAAGAATATGCCATAGATAATTTACTGAAATTGTCTAACAAGATTAGCCAATGTAGAACCCTCCCTAGTACAAATATCAATCTGCACATCTAATAGCGGTGAATTTGGGGTTTGAGTAATTTATGGATGGACATTAATAGGATGTCTGTCATATTCAGTGCGATGACATGCCTGCAATACCTCCTTAAGGCTAAATGTACCGCTTCATGGGATGCACCAGAATTTACTTTTCTATTTACTCCTGAACGGATGGTCCGATTTCGGATCTGTAAAGTGCATTTTGTGTTTTTCGAAAATATAAGTTACTGAAATTAGGTTAAAAAAGCACCAATCCAATAATAAGGAAAATAAGATGCAAAAATATGAGTTAACGATAAATTTTTAAAAATGTGGCCGTATAGACACTTGCAGAACCGTTCACTGAAACCAATGAGACATTCTGTGAAATTATGGCATTTATACAGCAATCGTAAAGAGAAAAATATGTTTTTGTTTACAAATGGAAGGAAACCGTTTGAGATGGTTACCGGCTGGAACAATACGGCAACTCAAGGCTGCTACTACTATTTTAGAAACTACTAGAAAACTAACTTTCTCATAGCAATACCTAAATTTGAGAAGTCACAGTAAATTTGTAGTGGTATTCTGCTATTATTTATTTCTGCACTAATATTGAAAATAATTTGCTTTAATTTTTTTTCTCTTAGTTACTATCTAATTAGTATTAATAATTACTATTAATATTTCCTGAATTATGAGATTTTAGCCTATTGTTTGCTTTTACTTTTTTAATATTTTTTATTGGATGTTATAATTTTTTTATAATTATCCACAACTAATGTCAGATTCTTACTTTCAAAAAATAAGTTATAGAAGAATAAATAAATAATTTTTAAATTTGTTATAACTAGAAACGTTTCAGAATAAATTTTAGAAGTACAAATATTTTTCCAACTAAGTTACTTGACTGTTCTATTTGGAAAAATAATGAAAAGAATGGGACACGACAATGAAACACTTATTTTGTGATAACAACCCTTATTTGTTGATTAGAATTTCACTTCCGAGTCTTTTTCTGTTATATTGGTAAACACTTACAGGAAACCCTGGTTCGATTATCCACCGAAAGGAAACCCTGTACATATAAATAGATTTACGGTAGAGGTGGAAACTGATTTATAACTGGCGGAACTGCTACCTGTGGGTTTTCTGAGAAAGATTCAGAATTGGGTCCCGGAATATACCTTTGTTCACCAAAGAAATTTGCACTATCGCCTATGATATTGCAGGTATAGAGAGCAGAAGTTATGCTGTACCACTCTTCTACTTTTTCCCTTGCGAATCCTGTTCCTGACTTATGCAAGGCCAAAACATTACTGGCCATTTCATTCTCTCCCAGCAAAGTACCACGGCAGTCCGTCGATGCACCCGCATCCCAAAAATAATTATAATAATAATAATATTAATACTAATAGTAATAATAAGACTAATAATAATAATAGTCGAATAGGGCAAACCCCGTGACAGTGTGTATGGAGTGGTTGTATGCTGCGTCTGCCTGTTCCTTGGCGTCATCAGGTTCCAGTCCCCTTTCTAGCTGTTACGCTAATCACACAGAGTGCATTGGAGTCGCTCTATCCATCGGCGGCTTTTTGCATGTTGAGGTGCCAAACCACTTCCAATATTCTCATTTCCTCTCTGATGTTTGTATTGTCAAATTCTCTCCCACTGTCGGAAGAAATTCTGTCGGACACACCATATAATTGGAACCATGTCCGAAGAGCTCGTAAAACCGCTTCCGCTGATCTGTCCTGTACATGCCATAGTCACCTTACTGAATACATCGATGACTATGACTCACATATAGCCTTTCCAGGTGTAAGAATTTACCTGTAAGTCACTTAGCGGTATGTTTGTGGTAGAGGTCCTTCTTGAGCTACTCGGGGTGGGTGCTGATCATTCTTCGTACTGGGGACCTCGCATTTCCCAAGAATCTCCTGGATTGTGCGTTTTCTGCCTCACCAGAAATATTTGCGCTGCAATGCTTGTAAAGTCTCGTTGATGATTAGTTTTTCCTTAGTGATACGCCAACACTTCCTTTTGATGTTCTGGATCTTGCAGGGGGCCAACCATCAACGTGCATCGAATAAACGATCGATATATGCCAATTTTCTCCATTCTCCATAGCAGTTAGTTCTTTTCTCATACTGTCGCGTTTCCAACATATAAATGGTAAATCTTACCGGTGTTGGATGCTTCTTTTAGGTCTCTACAGATTTGATCTTCTTTGACACCCAGTTGTGACTAGATAGTTGAAATGATACTGCTTGCCGTACTTGCTATGTTCCATCTTCAGCAACCCCATAGTTTTTGTCTTCCAAATAATCTGGTACCTCTTGTTGTTGATAATCTCCTCAAGCTCCTCCATTTTCGTCAGTCTTTCGTCGTTTGAACTTTCTTCTGCAGATGTCTCCTCCCCATTCTGGTTTTCTGGTGAGGCCGATTGCTGTCCTTCTTGAGTCCACTCCCTAAAAAACTACCTTTCAATTCCAGACGTTTTCCTGTGGTCATATTCTACTGCGTTTACCATTATTGCTCACGAGAGCCAATCTGCTACTACGTTTTCCTTGCCAGGTTTGATTTGACATTTACGTGATGTACTGGATCAACAGTTCTTTCCACCTTGTAATTATCACCGACAATTCCGTTAGCTTCCCCACCCATTGGAGGGCCCTGTGGTCCGTCTGGACCCTAAATCTTCTCCCGAACAAGTAGGATTGGGAATGCTCTATTGACCAATTTATGGTCAATAATTTGATATATAATTATTATCAATAATAATATATTACCTAGTCGTTCTCATTCAAAGGCGCTGTAACGTGTTTCTGCCTCTGTGATACCTTACCTCATTTTCTTTTGACAGGACTGGTCACAGCGCGTACTCACTAGCGTCTGTCATGAGCGTGAACTGCTTTTGTAAGTCAGGAAACGCTAATACTGGTTCCTTCTGCTGCTGATCTATAGATTTTCTTATATTGTCCTCAATGGCCTGATCTTACCCCCCTCCTGAGATATGGTGTGTCCTAAAAAATGTATTTGTTTTTGTCCCAGTAATCTTTCACTTCTCTCGAGATAGTTTTAGTCCGAATTCTCGCATCCTCTGAAAAATGCTCTTTAAGTGTTTCACATGGTCTGTAACCAATTTACTAAACACCAGAAGGTCATCCAGGTAAATCTGGTGTACTGATTCATCTATACCTCTCAAAAATTCGTCTGTTAACCTTTGAAATGTAATGTTCGTGTTCTTCAGATCAAACAGCATTCTCCTTAATTCTTAGTGACCTCGTTCGAATGTAAAAGCCGCTTTGTGTTGGTCCTCTGGGTGCATACGAATCTGGTGATACCCTGCTTTCAAGTCTAAGGTGCTAAAGCTTTTAGCCCCTCCTAGTCTGTCAAGGATATCCTCAAACCTCGGTATCCGATACTTATCAGCGACGGTATTATCATTTACCTTACATTAATCAATGACCACCCTATATAACTCCCTGTTCTCACCTGGTATAGGCTTCTTCCACACCGCTAGCAATGAACTATTATTGGGTGACATACTGTCTACAATGAATCCTTGTCTGCTTAAGTTTTCAATTTCGTCTCTTATGTTCTTCCGGAGTGCCTGTGGGTATCTTCGTCTCCTAACATATGTCACTCTTTCCTGCTTCAGTGGAATCTCATGAACCATCCTTTCTGTTGAACTCAATACCTCTCCTTCATTTAAGAAAATTTCGTCAAATCCGTTGTAATGGCGTCCAATTCTCCACTTGCGTTACTGCCCCTACTCGCGCCTTCCCGTCTCCTATTGTTTGTTGGGATCTGCACTTCTTTCGTCCGATTTTAATATTCCATTTCCCATTACTATTGTTTTATTATCTTAGCCCCCACTTTCTCTAAAAGATCACAACCAATAATCACCTGATAATCCCTAAGCATTTTACTCACTACATGAATTGTTGAAATGACCCCTTTAGCCCCCCACTTACACAGGCTATCCTCTATACTGCATGGTCCACCCAGAGTGATTAATTTACATTTGCAAACCTTTACTTGGAGTGTCCTCCCCATGCCGCTAATTAGTACTTCTCTACAAGAAATGGTGTTTAAACAACAAGTGTCCACCAGACAGCTTACTCCTCCGTTCACTCGGATAATAGGCAGACCACCTTGCTCTCCTTTCATGTGATAGTTTGTCAATGTGCGGTCGTCTCTCTGCTTACATCCTCCTCAGATCTCACATGTCTTCCTTCCTCGCCTCTACGTGCTTTCTCGGTTTCTTTGCTCACGACCATTCCTTTGTTCATTCACTTTGTCTTCAGTTTCTGTTACTCCCAAAACTTCTGCCGACTCACTTGCCAATCCGCTTTTTCTCTGCCGAAGGCTTTTCCTCTGAACTTGTTGGGCATTGACCTCCATTTGCTTGCCTTCCTCCATATTCCTCCTTCGATAAATGTAAGTAATTCTTCCTGAATTATTAAATCCAAGATTAATAAGGTCGTTAGACATTAGGAACCCAACAGAACTAAATTTTAGTGCATTTCTCGTGTTATTGTAATTTTCATTGCTTTTATTGAATTTGCTTATTATTTTTGAACTTGTTGATCTCTCCTTTTATCGTCTATTTTTCAATACACATACAATACAAAGTAATATTATTATTTTCTAATTACTTCTTTGTCTTACTAACTTTATATTTTGTTTCTTTATGCTTCTTTTTGTGAATTACATATTACATTAGTTACGTATATTTTATTTCCATTTTAAAATTATTATTATTAAATTAAATTATTCATATTTCAAAGTTTCTTTGCATTACTCACATATTTAATTACCTATATATACCTTTTATTTCCCACTTCCTTCATTACATTATTTTTATCTATATTCATTCTGTACAATTATTTACTTTAATCATTCTATATATCCTTTATTCACTGGTTGTTATCTTGTTTTTTTTCTTAGCCATGATGAAGGCTATAAATTCTGGCCAAAATGTTGGCACTAGTAAATAAGCTTTCTAACTTATTTGTGTTATTCTCTGACCGCACCTCCAACTATCTTCTCATAAATATTATCCGGTACAATACTTATTTCTAATTTTCGTTTTTTTTATTTCTCTAAATATGAGTAAAATAAACTAAAACAATATAGTGATTACAATGATAAATTATGATAAATTTAGCAATGAAATATTTTGACAAGGAAATCAAAATTTACCTAAAGAAAAAAATTTAAAAACATTATTATTAAAATTAAAATAATTTTAATTTTAAAAATGGTGTATTCTCATTTCGGAATTCCACTTTAATATTAGTGAAAAAATAAAAAATATCAAAAATGCGTGGAAATACATAGATCAAGCAGACAAACTTTGCGGCTCTCGTAGCATCAACGTCTAGAGAAGTGGGGGTAAGCTGCGACTTCCTCTTGGTCTAGCAATTACAAATCTCGCGGCTTTAATCCTAAGTCGTATTTTTCTCTTTACGATCATCCTATGCTACCAAAAATGAATCTGTTTGCGCAGACTTGTTTTGTTTGCTTGTGGTCAAGTGCCTATAAGCTCACTTTTTTTTATTTACAAATAATAACAAAGATAAATTTTTTAAATACCAAAATAATTACAACAAAAATTAATGAAACAATTTCAGTAACTTCTATGGGATTCTAGATGGTAAATCCGTTTACAGATGGGAAATTTATTATTCTGTATTCAAATGAAAAGAAAAGTAAATTTGCCCTGAAAGTGCTGCCATCTCTTGAAAAAAAAACTTACTAAAAATCGGTACATTTAGCCTTAATCAAACGACGCATGTGGTGCCAGTAATACCTGCGATGCAATGCAGCAAGAGTTTCAGGTATTCCGCGGTGGTTAGTTTTTCCTTCATGGCTTTAACTAACTCTTTTTGGCGTGCGGGATCTTTTATCGTTTCCACGATTTTCGAACATAAAGTAATGTTTCTATCAGCTCTTATCCTCTCTGTTTCTAACAAGCGCTTAATATGATCTAAGATGGTTTTATTTCCAAAGTACAAGTAATATGTTTGGCTATATTTGGTTAAATCATTGATTATGTGGATGACATTTTGCAGTGCAACCGAGGGAACGGTCCATACAGTTACAAAATTCTGCCTGCCATACCTAGTATGTTCTGTTTACAATGTACCTTCTGTTTTTGTTTTCCAAATAATCTGCTGCTTATGTTGGTTGACTATGGTATCAGTTTTGTTGAGTTGTGTATGGCGGGTTCCCGGGGGGGGGGGGACTTCATCGACATCTACTGTATTCTCCTCATCACGGAATATATTATCTCGAGCAACATGATAGGGGCCTGGGTCATGGATCATTTGAAAGCTATAAGTATGCAGCTTTTCTTTCGAGCGTCCGACTCTAGTTGATGATTCTTTAAGGCCGTCTGCCCAAAGTAGTAACAGCTTATTATCGGTGCGTAGAGTAAAATGTCTACCACACACATTCAAGCGAAAATGGTGGACTGGTGATGGCTAACAGTTCGCGCTCCAGCGCGCTATATCTTGACTCAGCATCCGCCAGCTGTCTCCTGGCAAAAGGCACCGGTCTATATCCAATATCTGATTTTTGTGACAAGACTGCCCCAAGCGCCCTTTCATTATCATCCGTTGTCAATATAAATTCATAATGAAAATCTGGGAATGCTAGCACTGGTTCCGCAGTTAGAGCTTTCTTGCACCTATGGAAGCTCTCCAAATGTTCCTCGGTAAAGTTAAAGTCGGTCCTTTAAGTGGTGTGTGAGTGGTGAGATTATATCAGCTGCGTTCAGAAGAAATTTATGATAATAATTTATTATCCCCAGAAAACTCTTTAAGTTCCTTTTTGGTTAGCTGGTGAATTTACTTGCACAATGCCTTCTATCCTGGCCGGATCTGGTTTCACTCTTTGTTCAGATACAAGGTGTCCTAAAAATTGTATTTCCTCCTGAAAAAAATGTGATTTCTTCTTTGACAACCTTAAACCAAATTCCTGAATATGTTCAAATATCACTTTGAGGTGGACTATATGCCGCAATGGGGAAGGGCTAAAGACTATAAGATCATCCATGTATATTTGGCAATAGTCTTCTCCTAGCCCGTCTGGGAAGGAGATACCGTTCTTCTACAGTATTCATGTTAAGTTTTCTGTAATCAATCACTAAGCAATACGAGGAGTCAACCCGTGAATCACACTTGTTTTTCTCGACAATCCATAAGAGGTTACTGAACAGTTGATTACTGGCTAAGAAGTTCACTTATTTGGTCTTTAATTATTGCTGTAATTGACTGTGGGTATCTCCGGCCCTTTGTATAGGAAACTTTTTTTTTTTTTAAGAGTTATCTCATGTTTGGTCTTCCCAGTGGCCAGTAGGGGACAACCCTCCCTGTAAAATATATCTATAAATTCAGACAGCAGTAACTTGACATTGGGTACCTGTACACCAACTACCTCTACGCGATGATCATTTCCATTAGTTTTTAGTCTCCCATGATACGTTTTAGTTCCCAGAATCATTTTCCAGCGTCCACAGCTACCCTCCATCTGAAAACCGACCTTATCTAGAACATCGCACCTGATCAAGATGTCATATTAACTTGTTATATCTTCCAACACATGGACTAACGCCCCCATTTTCACCCTAGTGAGGTTCTCTAGATCCCATACATACTCTCCTAGTACTCTACAAGGACCACTCAAAGTGATAATAGAACATCTACATACCTTTAATTTTTAGGCTTCATCCAGCTCCTTCAGCACCCCTCTACTGATCAAGGTACCGGTACTCCCAGTATCAATTAGCACCTTTACTCTTTCACACTGTCCCTGCACTATGGGCAACCCATGCCCAACTAGACTTACCTTCTTCATCACTTGATCTCTTATCTGAATATTCCTCAGAACTTGACATTGGAACATTCATGTGACGTCTTGTTCTGTGAGTGTTCACTTTCAATTGTTCTGGGGTTGAGTTCCGTCGGTAAGTCCAGGGATATGCCCTTGCAATATGACCCTTGTCCCTACATTCAAAGCACTTGACCGAAGGACAGTTCGCTGCAATGTGGCCTTGACGATTACATTCCTAACACCTATGAGTGACCTCTTTTCTGGGTCCTCGAGGTTTACTGCTCCACTGCATGTCTGCCGTCTCCACCAGATTCCGCCCTGAAGTTGAATCGCACCTTGTAATTTCTCCTGCTTCTAAAAGATACCTGCCTCCACTGCTGAATATCTACTTCTTCTTCCTCTCTGGCCCCTTTGCCTATAATGTTATGAAGACATTCAATGAAAGACTTTTCGACAGCTATTTTTTCTTGTACAATCAAGTTCCGTCCTAATTGTACCTTCTAATTTTTGTCGAAAATCGCTAGCTGTTGTGATGCTTCCGTCTGTCCTTAAGTCTCGATTAGTTTTTCAGAGATGGCTGCATATTAATTCAGCTTATTTTCAACAAAACTGTTATCTGATTGTCCGGACTTTCTCACTCCCGGGAAGAGACAGTAAACGTCCTCTTCCAGCATCTTCCCCTGTATGCCTTTTCAATCTTTTAGTAACCTCACCCCACAAAGTTAGCTCATCTGCTTGCATACCATTCAGCATATTCCGTTAAAACAACTAACAAACACTAACACAACTTACTTAATTTTCTCAAGTTTTGGCACAAGTTAAAATAAGAAAGAAGTAGAAACGAATTGAACAATCTGAATGCTTAAATAATACTGCCATTTAGTTTTACCTTCCACATAGGTTATCAACTGTTATTACAATGGTTATTTGATAATAGTAATTATCCTACACACTTCTTATCATATATATAAAAGTTAAGGCCGAAGCACGATAACAGCTGACGGGTGGTCTGCCTATAATCCAAGTGAACGGAGGAGTAAGCTGTCTCGTGGACACGGGCAGTTCAAACACCATTGCTTGTAGAGAAATTCAGCAGCAAGGGGAAGACACTCCAAGTAAAGGTTTGCAAATGTAAGTTAATCACTCTGGATGGACGACCATGCAGTGTAGAGGGGTAGATAGAGATAGGACTGGGTAAGTGGGAAGCTAAAGGGGACATTTTAACAATTCATGTAGTGAGCAAGATGCCCAGGGATTATCAGGGGGTTGGTTGTGATCTTTTTGAGAAGGTGGGGCAAGGATAAGGAATAGTAATAGAAAATGGAATATTAAAATTGGATGAAAGAATTACAGATGCCAACAAACAATAGCTGACAGAAAGGTGCAAGTAGGGGCAGTAACGCAGGTAGAGAATTGGAAGGATGTAATTACAATGGAATATGACGACATTTTCTTTAATGAAGGAGAAGTATTGGGTGCAACAGGAAGGGTAGTTCATGAAATTTCACTAAAGCAGGAAAGAGTGACATATGTTAAAGAACGACGATACCCACAGGCACTCTGGAAACACATTAGAGAGGAAATCAAAAACTTAAGACAAGGAATCATTGTGGACAGTATGTCACCCTATAATAGTCCGTTATCGGCAATTGGGAAGAAAGGTTTTTCAGGTGAGAACGAGGAAAAATATAGTGTGGTCATCGACTATTATAAGCTCAATGAGAATACAGTCGATGTGAAGCACCTGATACCGAGGTTTGAGGATGTCCTTGACAGTCTAGGAGGGGTTAAAATCTTTAGTACCTTAGACTTAAAAAGAGGGTATCACCAGATTTGTATGCACCCAAAGGACCAACACAAAACTGCTATTACTTTCGAAAGAGGGCATTACAAATTTACGAGGATGCCTTTCGGACCATGTGAAGTACCTACACAGTGTGTTCCAGAGGATGCGAGACTTTGGACTGAAACTATCTCGGAAGAAGTCATTGCTTGGACAAAAGCGGATAAATTTTCTGGGATGAATCATATCTCAAGGAGGGGGTTACACCGTATGTGCAGAAGGTAGCAGCCTTTCATCGGATGGTGGTGGCAAGTCACATAATAGGAATCAGGAGGTTGTTGGGGGCATTAAACTACTATCGTCGGTTTGTCTCTGATATGGTGGAATACCTGGTGCCTCTTAATAATTTGCTTAAAAAAAGTAGTTGGATAGTAATGACACCATTCATTGAGAGCAATATTCGTAAATGTATAAACCAGCTGCAGAAGGAACCAGTACTGGCATTTCCCGACTTCCAGAAGCAATTCACATTGACAACAGACGCCAGTGAGTACCCGCTGGGAGCGGTGCTGTCACAGAAGGGTGAGGTAGGAGAATGTCCTGTAGCATATGCTAGTAAAAGACTCACAGAGGCAGAAGCACATACAGTGACTTGGAACGAGAACTACTGGGAATTGTGTGGGCAATGGAGCATTTCCAACCCTACTTGTTTGAAAGATGATTTAGGGTTCAGACGGACCACAGGCCCCTGCAATGGGTGGGGAAGTTAAAGGAATCATCTGCGAGAGTCACACGGTGGAAGGAACTGTTGTACTTCCAGTAGAACATGGATATAACATACAAACCTGGCAATGAAAACGTTGAAGCAGATTGGCTTTCACGAGCGATCATGATAAACACAGTAGATGATCATGGGGAAACATCTGGAGTTGGAAGGTAGTTCTCTAGTAGAAGAAGAAGAACAGCAATCGGCCTCACCAGAGAACCAAATTAGGGAGTAAACGTACGCAGAAAAAAGTTCGAACGATGACAGACCAACGGAAATGGAGGATATTATAAACAATCTGTCAGCTGTTCTTCTCGATCAGCTGGCAGTAATCTCTCCTCCGTAATCTCTGTGCGTCTATCTCCATGGGTTCAGGCTGATTCTGCTCTCTCCGCCGATACATATAGGGACACTGTCCAACATTCAAAGCATCTCGTACACGGGCAATGTGCCACTAGATCCCCAACCTTCTCTCAACCATGACACTTGTGGTCCTCCCGCCGACCATTGTTTCTGGATGTTGCTTGGGACGCTCTATTTTCCTGGTTACTAGTTCTCTGTCTCCTACCATCTCTGTGCTCTCTCCTTCTCCAAGGGTTAGACATCCCTTATCTCCATATGATCTTGAGCACATTCCACAAACAAGCGGTCTCTCGGCATTCCCTCCTTCCCCAGTTTTTTTCCAACTGTATCTTTAGTACTATGGATAAAAATTGCATACGATTACGGCATACTGCCCACTAGACTGTCTCGGTGTTTTCGTTTCTCTGATCATCATGAATATATCCTCCTCTGGGGTCCACCGTCCTCCTCTGAATGCCTTCTTTAATCTTTCTTTGATGACCCTCCAGGGGGTGGGTCTCTTCATCTGCCTGAATCTGATTTAGGATACTTCTTTTTATTCAGCAGGCTACTGCTGCTTTCACTGCTTTTGCATCCTCGCTGTCCAGTAGATCCTCTGACATCTTCGCTTCTATTTGCCCCATTAAGCGATCGCCCCCTTTTAAAAAATGATTTAATTTTCCGGTCTCTCCACTGAATTTTTCTAGGTCCTGGGTGGTTGCCATATGGACCTTAATCCATTCTAGCGTCGTGACATGAAATTGCGTTAAAGAGACTTCTGGTAGTGTCTGAATCTCCTCCGGAGGTGGGTTGCCTGCTGCTAAAGTTTGGTTGACTGCTACTTGAGTTTGGTTGTTTTCGTTCATATTCTCCAGGTTCAGAACTGCTCTTCTCTCTATTCCATTACTGGTCATAATTCAAAGAGAAGAATGAAAAAAAAATTTCTTTTAGACTGAAAATTACTCCAGTATCTAAAGTTCGGTGTCAGCACCAGTTATCTTTTACTAAAGTGAAACTAAAAATAATAGGAGAGAGAGGAGTGTGAAATGAAACGCTTGATGTACTCTCAAAGACTGATCAATTTGCAGAGCCTGTCCATCTATATATATTATATACAATTGGTCAGCTTTTCTCCTCGATCAACTGACAGGGTGATTGAGTAGAACAGCTGATGAACTGTTTATATATAGATGGACAGGCTCCGCAAATAGATCAATCTTTGAGTTCCAAACCGATAAAACCGAGTGCGTCATTTCTATCTCCCTTTCCTTTTTTAAGTTTTTGTACTCACAAATGTTTAACTGGTTCCAAAAGCAGGGAGCTTCAGCTACTGAAATAATTTTTTTTTGTTATCTTGTTTAATTTTTTTTGTTATCTCTTTCTCTCTTCTTTTTTTTTCTCATATTTTTTTCAAATATGGCCAGTGATGGAATCGTGAGAGCAGCAGTTCTGAACCTGGAGGGTCTAAACTAAAACAACTCACCTCTAGCTGCAGTCAACCCACCTCTGGCAGAGATCTAGCCACTACTGGAAGTCTCTTTAGCGCAAGCTCATACCACAACTGTAGAATAGATTAAGCTCCATACATCAACTGCCCAGGACCTGAGGAAGGCAGTGTTGGACCTAGAAAAATTTACTGGAAAGACTGGAAAATTAAATCATTAGACAAAAGGGGGGTAATCGCCTAATGGGGCTAATAGAAGCACAAATGTTAGAGAATCTACTGTACAACGAGGATGCAAATACATTACAAGCAGTGGTGGTCTGTCGAGTATATAGAAATATCTTGAATCTGATTCAAGGAGTTGAAAAGACACTGATATATTGTGAAAGTGCAATTTAAAAAAAAAGCATTTGGAGGGGGCTGGTGGTCTACAGAAGAGGATATATTTCAATTGCTCTAGGAAACGAAGAAGCCAAGGGAGTCGAGCAGAAAGTCAACAGGATAACAGAGAAATGTTGAATGCGGAAGAAGAGCGCAGCCGGATGTATTTTTAGCAACAATCCTAAAATTTATGGCACGGCAGTTTGCCTATTGAGTGAAGGGAGGAGTAGCTGTCTGTCTGGTGGACACTGGGAGCTCAAATATGATCATCTTTTGAGAGGCCCTTGAGAGATTGAGTGGTGGAGAGAGGGAACTACAGGTCAGAGTATGTAACTATTAGTTGGTCACTCTGGGTGGGCCCTGCAGAATTGAGGGGGAAACTGAAATGGAATTGGGTAACTGGGGGGCTAAGGGAGAGAAGTTTACAGTCCATTTAATGAGAAAAATGCCCCGAGACTACCTGATAATATAGGGACACCTATGATCTTTTTGGAAAGGTGGAGCGAAGATTAAAAATAGTGGGGGTCATTGGGACACTAGAATTGGAGGGAAGAGGATGGTGGTAAAGAGAGAAGAGTGGGTATGATTAAACAGAGGGAAAGTTGGGAAGAGGCAATACTGAAAAAGTATTACGATATTTTTTTTTTAAGGGAAGTACTGGGAACAACCGGAATCACGTTGAAGCAGGATAGGGTGATGTATGTAAAGAAGAGATGATATCCCCAGGCATTTCAAAAACACGTTAGGGAGGAAATAGAAAGTTTATGAAAACATGGGATAATTTTGGACAGCACTTCCACTTATAACAGTCCATTGTGAGCAGTATGCAAGAAAAGTGCTCAGGGCGAAAATGGTGAGAAGTACTTGGTAGTTATTGATTATCGTAAACTCAATGAGAATATGGTCAATGAAAAATACCCTATCCCAAGATTTGAAGATATTCTAGATAGTTTAGGTGGTGCAAAGATTTTTAGTACATTGGACATAAAGACGGGATACCACAAAATTGAAATGTACCCCAGGGATCAGTACAAAACTGTATTTACCTTTGAAAGAGGCTATTACAAATTCACCAGAATGCCATTGGATCTGAAAAAATGCACCTGTAATATTTCAGAGACTTATGGACGAATTCTTGCGGGGATTGGATGAAGCAGTTTGTCAGGTGTATATAGACAACCTACTAGGTTCAGTAAATCATAGAGCGATCATGTGGAACACTTGAAGAGCCTGTTCCAGAGAATGAGGGAGTTTGGCCTCAAGCTTTCCTGATAAAAGTCAGCACTAGCAAGAGCAGATCAATTTTTGGGACATACCATCTCCAGGGAAGGTGTGAGGCTATACATCCAGAAGGTGTTGGCCCTATAAAGGATGGTGGTACCAACAGACGTGAAAGGGATTCGGCAATTACTAGGAACATTAAATTACTATCGAAGGTTTGTACCGGGTACCTTGTGCCCCTTAATGATTTGTTAAAGAAAGGGAGCACAGGGGGATAACTGTGACATCAGACATAGCACATAACATCTGGAAATGCATTGAGCAGCTACAATTGGGACCGGTTCTGAAAAACCCGATTTTGAAAAACTGTTTACGCTCACAACGGATTCAAGTGAGTATGCTATAGGAGTGGTGTTGGCACAGGAAACTGAAGGGAGAAAGTCTCCTGTTGCCTATGCCAGACAGAAGTGGAAGCCAGATAATATAGCTCCTTAGAACGGGAACTTCTAGGAATCGTGCGGGCAGTGGAACATTTTCAGCCCTATGTGTTTGGAAGGCATTTAAGGGTCCACACTGATCATAGACAGTGGGTTGGAAAGTTGAAAGAGTTATCCTCGTGTATCACTAGATGGAAGGAGATCCCCAGTCAATATAATATTGACATCACATACAAGCCTGGTGAAGACAATTTAGTTGCAGACTGGTTCTCAAGGGCAATAATAGTCAATGTGATGGAAGATAATCAGGACATGTTAGACAGTTCTTGAGAGAGTAGACCCTGGAATAAGAACAACAACCAGCCACAGAAGAATCGGAAAACAGAGAAGAAACATCCGGAAAGGAAGGCTCAACTGTGGAAAAACCAATAGAGATGGAAGCAATTGATGAGATCGTTGATGATAAACGTCACCAAATCATATGGAAAACCAGAACCTCAGGGCTACTGAAGATGGAGCATGGAAAATAGTGCAGCAGCAATATCGTGACTATATGGTTCCAGCCTAGTCTTAAAGAGAACCGCATCTGCAGAGAACTAAAAGGTGCATCGAAGGCTGGACAAACCCATCATCTATACGTAGGGAACACAGTGCTGTGGGATAAAATATGGCGTCTTTGGTAGATGGAACAGATTGGGGTCGACTGGTTGTTAATATGCTGTACGATGACGGCAGAGACTCTCCGTGATGCAGAGTGCTAAAAGGATGTGACCCTCGCGTAACACCAGGGGATGACCAACCATGATCATGATGGACTGGATTGTACTCACCTCCCTTCTAGAGGGTACTATTGTAAAGTTTCCTTTCTTTAATTTTTTAATTCTGTTCATTTTAGGGAATTAATAATAATCAGACAATTTGGGCTCACTGTCAAGAGACAAATCATTATTGGGGCAGGAACAAATTAGATTTTTGGGCCACATGATTTCCAGCGAGGGAGTGAAACACGATGCTGATAAAGCCATGGCTATATGGAAGATAGCCTTGCCTAGAGATGTGAAGGGAGTTCGGAGGTTGTTGGGAACTTTAAAATATTACATGAGATTTGTGCCAGAAATGGCAGAGTACCTCATCCCACTTAACAACCTACTGAAGAAAGGCCAAAAAGTGATGATCACTCCAATAATGGAAGACATCAGGCAGTGTATGGAAAAGCTGTAGCAGGAGCCGGTGCTTGCGTTTCTAGACTTTAATCACCAATTCACTATTACAACAGATGCGAGTGAGTATGCGCTGGGGGCTGTGTTGTTGCAGGAGGATAAAGGGGAAGATCGCCCTGTGACGTACGCCTGACGGAGACCAGATACAGACACACTGGAACAAGAGCTCTTGGGAATAGTGTGGGCTGTTGACCACTTTAGGCCATATGTATTTGGAAGAAGGTTTAGAGTACACATTGACCACAGGCCCCTTTAATGGGTGGGAAATTTGAAAGTCTTCGGCCAGGATTACGCATTGGAAGGAGCTTCTCGGACAGTATAATATGGATGGAAATCGTATATAAACCAGGAAAAGAAAATAGCTTCTACGATTCTGTTGTCATGAGCAATAATAGTAAATGCAGTAAAAGAGGAGGCTGGGGAAACGTCCGGTTTGATGAGACACTTTCTGCAGGAATAGACGCCTAGAGAAGAGAACAGGATGAAGCAGAAGGTGACGGGGAAGAACCGTCGAATAACGAGAGTTCAACAGAAGAAAGACCAGGAGCCGTAGAGGAAATAATTAACGATAAGAAGAGACAAATTATTTGGAAGACAAAAACCACTGGATTGACCAAAATTAAATATAGTAAGTGCGGGAGAAGTAAAATAACTATGATCTGGTTACAGCCAAGAGTGAAGAACAACCAGATATGTAGAACGTTGAATAATGCTTTAAAACCTGGAGGAAAGCATCACCTGTACGTGGGGAATGAAACCGTTTGGGAGAAGATCAAGCGGCTATGGCGTGGAGAATGCATAGGAATGGACAGAACATTCGTCCGTTGCAAACTGGTGGTGGGAAACCCTTTTGGAGACTAACAACAACGAGAAGTCACCCTAGGTACTCATCAAGGTAAGACAAATCACTGTGGAATCCCTGAGACTATGCAGGCCTTAAAGAGAAGATACTTTTGATGGGGGATGAGGAAGACAATATAGGAGATTGTAGGAAGCTGTGAGGTTTATAGTTATGGGAGAAAGCTCAGGGGAGAATCAAAAAGGAAAAAACCAGGAGTGTGGCGGGGGAAAATCTAAAGGTCACAGACAGGATGGGAAAGATCAAAATTGGCACGATTGTATAATGAAAGTTGGGTTCTAAGAGGGGTAAGGAGATACAGCGATATGAGGGCCTATTCAGGGTGATAATCTTTAGGGAAAATAATATAGTTACTATAGAGAGTATCCGAGAACCTAAAAAGAGGAGAACTGTCCATATTGAACAGTTAAAACTTCCAATAATCATATAGAGACTGGAGTGTTCTCATATCACCTCCACTTGAAATGTAGTTGTTTATTCAATTTTTTAATGTTTTGTTTTAGTTTATTTGTGACTTTTGTAATTTTTTTTTTATTTTATGTTATTCATTTTATTGTACCAGGAATCTTTTTCTTTATTTCCAAGTTTAATTTATGTATATAGCGTTTACTTTTGGTCTGCTTGTGAATTTTTGTACTGTGGTATTGGTATAGGGATTTTTTTGTAAATAGTTTTCCATATTTTTTCTATTTATGTTATATTGTACAGTATAAGTTTACAAGGATTGTTCGTAAACTGGCGGAAGGGAGTTACAGTCAGCTGACTGAGTAGATCAGCTGATTGAGTGTATATATATAGAAGTGCTGAACCCAATAAAGGCAGTCTGTTACAAAGTTTAAGCATGTCATATCTTAATCCCTTTTCTCTTTTTTAACATTTTGCACTCGCCGATACTTAAGTTATATATACTGATATATTGAAATAATTTTTAAAAATTACTTATAATAAAAGAAAAAGAATTTATATCGTTTTTTAACCTCTTTCAAATATAAAAGATAACTTTGGGTTCAAATTAAGAACTTTACTACTAAATGGATAATAAAATTTATTCAAATTTAATAATATAAAAAGACTCTTAATCTCAGGGCGTATTGTTGCTAGCCAATCAGAAACAGGCATTTACAATAATTACAATTAATCAACTTAATAACTCTTTATACATGAATCTATTTTTATGTATAGCAAAACTAACCAAGCTCACCTTCCTTGGTGATCCCTTGGTGTCTTCTTTTTTCTATTGTTCTGGCGTCCAAAATGGCTTCCTCTTCTTGCTGGACAGAAATTGATGAGGACCTCCTCATCCTCAAGACATCCTTTCTCTTCTCTCTCCACACAACGACTGCTGATCCCTCCAAAAACCAAAACCTGCCTTGAGGTTACATGTAAACATCGATTGTCCCCCAACAGTTAGGGATTTTTCCAAATGATTTATTTTCTGAATATTATTCATTTGCACTATTCCTTGATTTCTATTTTTCCTTTAATTTACTGTATTTTCAATTATGATGGGAAGAGTTAAAATAGTTTTTTATGATATTTGAATCTGCTCAACATGGCCTTGATTCAACATACCGCCATCTTGGTTTTTTGTATCACGAAGTTATTATCAACAATGAAATTTGGTTAGCTTGCTTTTTGGATAAACAAAACAAATTAACAATCTTAAAATGATACATAAAATAAAACATATTAAAAACCCTTTATACATCAAAATATATTATTTACTCAAAAAGAGCATATTACAATACATTATTAACAGAAAAAAATAAGTTATAATAATTAAATAAATGTAAGCAAAAAAAAAATTGTTTCACGCCACTAAACAAATAAACAAGGAAAGTGGAAAGTATCTATTCACAGATCAGCATTTCTCCGAGTTAATTTAAATTCAGCAGTAATTTGACCATTCTGTTATGTATAGTGTTAAGTAACTACTCAGTTTTATTCATGATACTGCTCTAATTTATTTTTATGAATTAATTATTGTGATACTGTCTATTTATGATGTTATTTGGGTTGTGCTTTGAAAATATTTTGAGTACTCTTACATTTTATCTAAGCTAAGTTTTGAGCTAAATATATATTGAGGGTGCTGTAACCCTTTAGGAACAAAAAAATTTATATAAAAAAAAATATGAAACTGTAGAAATTCTTAAAGTATCAAGACTAGTTCTAATACCACTGGTGAGTATTATAAGATAAGTGATCTTCTAACCACTGGTAGTGATTTCAATATAATTTTCTTTAACATGACATGGGTTTGTTATTTACTGTAATGGTTTGCTTGCAAAATAATGTACTTTATTAGTCCAGTCCTTTAATAATTTTGAGAAATTCTGAAATATTTTTTTTAAATGAAAGGTCCATTGGTTTATTTACTGATTTTATTTATACTAAAGATATGAAAAGAACGTTCTGCATAAATAAGGCTCTTCCCCCTGTTTCTCCTCTAAAAACTTAATTTTTTATCTTTCAATTTTTTTTTCCTCTGAGACAATTAACCCTTGGATACTTACCCAATAATAACCCAATTAAAAGTGGATACTTACTCTTTCTTTTATTTGTTTTAAATGATTTTATTTAGAATCAAAACATATTGATATTTATAGTAATCAACAAACAAAAAATGATCAATTTGTAATATAAAAAAATAATTTACAAAGAATTTTAGATTCTGTCATTGTTTATGAAAGTGAAAAATTATTTAAAATTTTTGCTGCGATTTCAGATGAATGTATTTGGAATACAACAAAACAAGCATGCTTGTTATACAAAAGAAAAAGAACATGAAAAGATACTTCTTAAAACAAAGCCTACTAAGTTATTCCTCTGAAAACATTTGTTTGTTTTTTCTGGGAAAAAAGTATGGTTATAAGGTAATGTCTATGGGAAAAAAAATGATAGCATGAATTATTTTGAAAATATAAGATCTTGAAGGTAGTTCAGTTTGATCCTCAAAAACAGTATAATTGCTCTGAAGTGAATTCTATTGTTTTTATGTTAATAATAATCTTGTTTGGTTTTTTTTTTTCAGTTTTATTTTTTCATTAGTTGGGCTATACTACATGAATAAACTTGTAAAATCCATCACACCTGTGCAGGCTCCTTCTTCATCTGCTGTTACAACAAAAAAGAAGAAATAAAATTTTACATTAAATTATTTTGCTAAATTAATAAATTTACTTTACTTATAAGAGTAAAGAATTGTAATTATTTTTTTACTATTTTTGTTATTGTTAATTTTTTAAAATGACTATTATCCTCATTATATATTAATTGTACCATGATACTATGAATGCTGACAATCTCTTATTGCAGTCAATTCTTGATAGAGTCAATTAGAATCTAATGACAAATCAATTTAAGTAGCTCTGATTCATATGTTAAGAATAGGAAGATAGGGAATTGCTCTGTTTAGCTTTTGGAACCTGTGATATTAGCTGATTCCATTAGATGTAATTTTTCTGATAAAAATGGCTAACGCATTGGTGGTTTAGCCATACTTCCAATATGATTAGATTCATCCTCGTTTTTAAAAGTAGGCCAATACAGACCTCCCCTTCCTACTACTTGTTCTGTTATCATATATTTGTATTTTAGTTGGTTTTCGATGCTCTTTCTGATGCCATAAAGCATTTGAAACAGTACCTAATTAACTGCTAGTAGTTCTCAGATCTTCAGCATTGCCCAATATTCATTATAATTTTATGAGAAAGAATTGTGACTTAACGAATATTAATATTTAGAGAAAACTACCATCAAGAATTGAATAATTACAAAAAACACCACCTGCTGAACATTCATATAATGAAATCCCTATGATATCATCAACATTCTAATATGGCAGACTAGTGCAATGAATTTAAGCTTCATAAATAAAGATAATAACCTATAACCCAATTGTTTAAAATAGTGCCAGAAAGTATTCTGGATTTTACTTCAGTTATTTTTTTATTCAGATTGAGTATCACAGATCACTCTATCTATACTATAGATCATTCTATCATTAATTGGCTGATCTTCTGGGTTTTCTGTTTGTCTGATGTCAATTGTGTCCTCTTCAGGTTTGTAAAGAATTAGTGGGTGTTAACATTGTGTTCAAGTTCTTGGACTGTCATTAGAAAAACCCAAGGTCTGATGTATACTTTCTCTTCCTATAATTGGATTGATGTGGGCCAAGTATTCCTTCCATATGAGGCAGTAATCTGTCTGTTTCAGTGAATAATATTTGTTAGTGGTGTTTTTACTCCAACTGTATAGTTTTGTTCAGTTTCATCTATATTATTAAATTTGAATTCATTTATTATTAAAATGAAGCAATGTTTTAATTAATTTCACTTCTGTGTTTTTAAAGGCCAAAGCTCATTGAGTTTTCACTATTCAGCTAGGTATTTTGCTGTTCCCCTACAGTTACTGTCAGTTTAGATTTTGAAAATCAGCTCCTACTCTGTCCACCCAGTATAGCATGGATGTGTATGACATCCAACCTGTTACCAGTTTCATATATTTAATTTACTTATTCCTTATCCTTAAGTATTTTATTAATTTTTACAACTTCTCATTTATTGGTTCAAAATATCATTAATTGGCAGCTGGTATTTGATACTTTATCTGTAGTGACACTTCATTATCTCAGTTAACTTCCAATCTGAAGTAGATGGATCAGAAACATTTTCATAGATGTAGGAATCCATGATTCTTCGAGTTTGTGATTGTCCACTACATCTTCCCATAAATAGATATTTAATTTTTCTTTTGTGATGATTGTTCCCTAGCTACCACTCCAAAGCAAGAATAACATCCTCCAAAAACTGGAAAGACTGCAGAATAATGTCCAAGTCATTGGCAAATCCTTGCACCTATATGAGTCATGAATACTCTCTGATGTGCATTCCTGAATTCCTGGACACCTTTTTAAGATCCTGATTAAAAACTTGCTAGAGCATTCCCTTACCTTGTTTACTTGGAAATTTGGTCCACTACATTTGCCTCTCCAAAAGCCACTTTGGTGCTTATGAACTTCCCTTGAAGCATACGGTGAGAAGCAATTAAATGAAATGTAGAATAATTTATCACAATTAGCCAATAGGGATGTTCCATGACAATTTAACATTCCAATTGCTAACTCTTATTGATTTGTTTGTCTATTATAATTTAAATTGTATAATTAAATACTTCACTACGAACTTTTTTTTTCATTTATTTACTAGCCAAAATAAATTATTTAGTATTAAGTAGAGAAACTATAATTTCCATTAATCTTGAAAAGAATATTGACTTTTTTTTTCACTCAGAGCTCTAATTTTATTACTTATATTTTTTATTCCGAAAGATTTATTTAATAAATATTCCATTAAAAGATATGGCTCATAATTTATTTTAGTGAGTAAAAAGAAATAAAGCTGTTGGGCCAGACCTTTTTCCTTCACTCCTTCACAGAAATGTTTAATAGCATAGATTGAAGGGGAACATGATATATATATATTTTTTTTTTTTTAAATGATTGTCAACATTTGTTTTAAGTATTTAATATTATCTTATCTGTAAAAGTTAAAGAGGCTTAGAAGAAAAAATAATTTTATAACAGGTTATTTTATTAATAAAGTAATATTATTATAATAATATATCAACAGATAGGTTTAGGTTCTAAAACCACTTGAAATTAAAGTGTGTAAATGTTATGTGTTGTATCCATCCAACATACTTTAATCATCTTCACCTATGTTATGATGCGATGAAAACTCCATCAAACGAAAATTGTGAACAAATAAAGTATGTCGTATATTTTTATAGTTGACTGAACATTTCATTGCAGTGACAAGTAAGATTTTTTCAATTGTATTTCTTGGCAGGCTAGGAAATACCATAAAAAAGAAGTTCATTGAAAACTTACTAAACTAAATCTCATTTCTAAAAATAAAACATATTAACATTTTTAAAAGTCAAAACATCACAGCACTAATATCTTATATTTATATTTAAAAACATTACCAACTGAATTCAGCCCACAGGCTGGATATTTCTCATCAATAAAACATGTTTTTAAGTGACAGAATTATATTAAATTAAAATCATGCTATATTTTGCAACATGATTAATTATTTAAAAACTATAAAACTTTCTAACCCTAAATTAACACACAATCAAATAAAATGTATCAACAACTAAATGACACCAAAAGTTAATGTAAATATAATCTGTCTTTGAAAAGCTGAAAATAAAATTATTTAGAAAATAAATCATATAACCCAGTTTTTAAATAACTATTAAGAGAGTAGGAAAATTAAAAATCGCAAATTTTTTTATATTGACACATATTTTAAGAAAAGAATTAAAAAAATAGATTATAACAATTCTTTATTTGGTATCAAATGAACTCAAATCTAATAACAAATAAATTATAGGGTACTAATTGTTGAATTTATAACAATTGAGAAATTTATAACAATTACTGTACCATAGATCTTACTACACTAAGATACAATGCCATGAGCACAATATTAAATATATATTTTTAAACATGAATAAATTAATGAAATTTTGAAGTAAATTTTGTTTTATGGAGATCAGTACAATTTTGTAAGTTACCAGGAGTATAAAATATCATACAAAATAATTCAATTAATTCAAGAATCTAATTGACATTTTCTGTTCAACATCTGTTCTCTCCAGTGCTTTACAAAATTCTTCAAAGGAGATCATTTGGTCACCATTTTGATCAGCCTCAAGAATTGTACGTTCGGCGATTGAAGTTAGCTGTTCTTCACTAAGAAAAACACATACAAAGTGAATAAGGATACTAATTAATAATAAACAGATTAGTATTTTCAGAATTTCTATGAACTCTTCATACTTTAAAGTATAAAATATGAATGAGGAGAAGATGGTTGGGGGTGCGGTCAATGAAAAACACAAATAAGTTCGATTAACTTATTTTAATGTGCCAACGTTTCGGCTAGAGTTTCTAGCCTTCTTCAGGGCTAAAAACAGAACAAGATAACAACCACAGTAAGTATAGAAAAATAAAAAGGAAGTATAAACAGAATAATTTTACAAAATAGAATTAATAAAATGAAGTGATGAGAGAAGCGGGAAATAAAATGTATACATAGGTAATTGAAAAAGTGGGTAAAATAACATAATCATAATCTTCATAACATAATCTGCTCCTCATTCATCATCCACGGTCAACTATCTCTCATAATTATAAAATATGAAATTTTCATAAGTATCACAAGAATATTAGTGTTAAAGAATCACATTTATGTGAACAGGAAAATCTTCATCTTGCCAGTCAAAATGCAATAATAAAAATAAAATAGGCACCTTAACTAAAGATTATTATTTTTTAACTCAATTAAAAATTCTAGGTAGTAAACCTTAACCAGCAACAAATTGCGAAGGTGAATAATAATCCATAATTTACCCTCAATTAATTAGGTATTGTTCGTTAAAAATCTGTTAACTTAACTGGAAAGTAAGGCCATAAAAAATAAAGTAACATAAAAAAAATAACAGATTGATTTAAGTTTAACTCAACATTATGATTCAAAAACAAGATCAATACTTCACATTATATTCACTAGAATCAACACATTTACAATAAAATGTATTTTTTCCAACAAACTTTAAAAAACAGGGAAATTCATTTTTGTAGTAGTTAAGGAAAGAACTGTTAGGGAGTAACTGAAACCTAATCTAATGATAGCAGTCATAAATTAAGGTACTGTGAAAAAGGACATTGCCACAGAATGCACTTTTAGGTATCTTAATTTTCAAACCTTTTCTGAGGGAAACCCAAATCAGGGGAAGGGATTGGTCCCCTAATAGTTCAAATTTTTGTTTCTTGGGGTTAGGAAACACTGTTTAAAACCTAAAACTTTTTTATCTAAGAAAATTCTTGGGAACTATTCCAATGAGAATAAGATCTAGCTGATATTAAATATCACATAATTGTATGTTAATATGAGGAGTTAATTCAAAGTCGTTAGACCTATTTTTGATAACATTGTAAAAAGTGTATAATTAATGATATAAAGCAGTGGTCCCAAAGAACCCTGGGAGTGGGTGTGGTAAGGGTTTGGCAGCATATATTTTATGAGGAATAATTGTTAAATATGTTTTATTGTTACCTTACTAATGTTATAGAGTTAGCTGAAAGGTTTTAACTGGTGAATAAAATATTAATGTGGCTTAGATTACTCTTCTAAGTTATCTCAAATATTTTTTGTCCCAAGTAAGAAGTGGGCGTGGGCCACGGATGTTTCAAACTTTGGATTTGTGGGCCATAAATGGTCTTATATGTCTGGCTTAGTGGACCACAGACTACTATGAGTTGAATATTACTGATATAAAGTGACACTCCAAATAGGTCTATTTTGGCAAAAAAGTTGTAGTAACATCCACAAATAAGTAATTTTAGTTTTTGAGGTAGGCTTTTCATATAAATACACACACAGATATGCTTGCTAGCACACACACACATAAATGTCAATCACTAACTACTATGAAATCTTCAATTGAGGAAATGTTTTAAAAAGAGAATTCCCTTTTTAAACTTAAAGACTTTGACACTCTCACCACAAAAGAGGAGGTTGTATAAACCCTGAAAGGTTTGACTGAATGATGAGGCAGTAGCCATTAGAGCTGTATGATCCATCCATCAGGTGTATGGAGGCACTCACACAGAATCCATTGCACTATGAATTCTTAAGGCTAAAAAGGTTCTGGCTCAAGTTAAGGAAGAAGTAGGGCTGGTCCTTAGCCGTAAAAACAAAAGATTCATATTCAAAAATGTTTCCAGTGATGGGAGTATGGGCATATAGCTTGTAATTGTGTGAAAGAGGACAGAACCTCCTTACACTGAAGCTTTGGTCAAACGGGTCACAAAGCTGCTGATTAAGACCAAAAGCCAAAATGAACAGGGAAGAATGATGTTCAACATCCCAGTGAGAGTAATAAGTGTCCAGCTTTCCATTTGGTACTAAAAACCATGAAGCACGTTCAACATCATTGTAATTGATGTTACTCCAGCTGAATTTAAATCACTGTGAAGCTGCTCAAGATCTCCTTTGTCTAGCTGTCTAGGGACAGCACAATGGCTATTCTATGAGAATAGTACAAGAAGTTAGAATGTACCTCATAAGTATGTGACATCAATGGTAAAGTTGCTATATGGACTTGTGAAGCTCAAGCTATCAAGGAAATGAATATAGTATTGCAGTTCAGCTCTGTAAGGGCTAAGATTTGCTTACTACACTGTTTGATATGGTCTGCATTATGGACCTTAAACAGTGCAAATTGATCAACCCTTTAAATATAATTAAATTTATAGATTCTATTAATCTTGAGCTCTATCTAGCTTATTATAATGATGATGGCACATAATTGGCCTTATATGCCGCAATGGTGCAGGTCATAAGTTAAAAAAAAAAGGTTTAAGATTAATGACATGTGTATATCTTCAGCTACTATGTTTTCCTGCATTCATGAAGGCTCATTCCTAAAACCTTGGAAGACACTATGTCTTGTACTTAATTCAAAGAGTAAATGAAGTTTGGAGGAACCATCAACTTATCATTCAATTTTTTTGTTGAATGCGATAGGTAAGGTATTTGAGAAAGCCCTTTGCCTTAGGCTACAAGAATTCATATAAGGAGCAAATGATCTACTAAGAGCTCAATATGGATTTTGGAAAGAATGATCTAAGGTAAATGCTATTGGACTAGTGATTGAGACTGCCAATAAAGCAATTGCAGGAGTGAGGAGGGAGAGAGGTCCAATATTTTATGCACCGATCATCACTCTATACGTCAAAAATCTTTTTAACATAGTAAGATAGATCTGCATACTGTATGCCCCACAGAATGTAGGCTATGCCTGCCTATCTCATGAGAGTTAACATGGACTACTTTAGGGATAGGGATCTGCTAGATCAAAACCAAATAGACATAAGACCAAGGAAATAGGTCACTGGTGGCGTCCTACAGGAATCCGTCTTAGGTTCACTTCGGTTAAACATCATGTATGATGGGGCTTTCCAGTTCACAATGCCGGAAGAAGCTAGTTTCAGACTTTGCAGATGATCAGTGGTGATATGGTGAATTATGTCAAAGAAGTAACCCATACTGCCTACCTGGGTCCTGTTTCATAATGAAAGCTAATAGTATCAGAAATAGAGACATCCTAAACTGTTCCTAGAAGGACCCTCTATAAAGAGAAGTACAATGCTTCTAAAACTGGACAGAACTCCACAAAGGAATTCACAAAAGGCCACTGTGACTGAATAGGCCTCTTTAAAATCAGTTTTACTGAATCACTGATTTACAGGCTCTACAAACTACCCATCACATACTATTTAGATGTGATACTTTGGGTACTATACAGTATTTCCATTCTTTCTGAAACTGCATTATGGATACCAAGCAATGTGAATGGATTAACTCACACAATATTTTTGAATTTACATAGACAATCAGCCTGTTAACTGAGTATGGCATGGTGCATAAAAAGTTTCAATGAGATCCTGGTATATTAACGTCGGGAAAAAATAATTAATTTTCTAGTACAAAGAGCTAAAGAACATTGAATAAAACAAAAAAAAATTCTGAAAATGGTTGACTTTCATGACAAGTTGGTTAATGAGTGGCTCTGTAGAGCAAAGATGTGTAATATACAGATGAGAGAATCTTTACTTTAATAAGAGAAAAGGCATTAGAGGTCACCCAGGCATTAGAGCAAATCGAATTTAAAGCATACATTGGTTAGCTGGAAATATTCAAAATGACATGAAATTAGTTATTAAACTTTACATTACAGATGCTGAACTCTTCCAGTAAATACACACAAACTTGACTTGAAAATAATGCAATTAACAATAGTTACCTAATGTTGGCTCCTACCATCATGTGTAGCACAGCAAGCAATTCATCTCGTGAAATGAAATCATCACTATCAATGTCATACATTTTGAACGCAACTGAAATATTAAAAATATAACATTAAAACATACGAAGTTTTATATAAACTTTAAATTCATTAAAAAAAAATTTGCTGATTACTTACATCTTAATTTTTGTTCTCGAGAATTTAAACGGTTATCTGTCATTTGTTTTATTGGCCTGAAACAAGCTAGCACTTGCATGAATTGACGAAAATTTACACGATCACTGCCACTTTCATCAAAAAAAGCATGGACTATCCGCTCCCCCAGAGGATTGATTGCTAGCTCTGGAATTCTGAGGAAATCATCTCTGCTAAGTGTTCCACAATCTCCTCTATCAAGACTTGTAAATCTGCTGTAAAGTCGCTCAATTTGGTTTGGAGAAACTGAAAAAATTATATACTAATTACAATTTTTAGCTGAAATTTACGGCATGCAACAATTGTGCAATGATAATTTATTTAAAAAAAAAAAATGAAATAACTTAATAAATATTTAGATTAAACAATCAGCTCTACAAATGTAAAAAGAAAAATATTAAAAAAAGAATTTTTGTACTTTGCTCCTTTAAAAGTATTTCAGAAAGGGATTCAATCAAGAATATTCAAATACTTTTTTTCAAAATTGCTATAATAGAATTGTTGAATGCATCTTAATGTATGTAAAATCTCAACAATAAAAGAAAACACTACAGTGAAACCTGTTATCTGTTAAATTGATTGTTTAATTTTTATTATAACGTGTAATGATTCAACCTTTCGATGGATGCACGGTGGCCTATTTTTAAAGAACCCGGGCCAAAGATCTTTTTATTGATTTCATCTTTTCCATACCTCCAGATAACATTATTCATCATTAAAAATTATTTTATTTTGGCTAAGTTAATAATTGCCAAAGGAACATAAACTATCTGTTGTGATGATTTATTAATAAGAAATAACATTTTAAATCAATAGATCAAAGAATTATTATACTAGTAAATAAATTAAGAATGGACTTTATAAATATGACAAAATAGTTATAATCTACATGTTTATAGAGCGAGAAATTACATTGGTCTTTTAAAGGACAAGTATTGCGAGGTAATTCAATAAACTTTACCAGCAGGTTTGATTTTGATAAATAAATTTAGTAGGAAACTGCTAAGTCAACCAATTTGACTTAAGAATTACAATACAGAGAATTTGGTACAGTTAACATGAAAATCAGAGTTAGTTTTTAACATTTTAGGTGATCTTGTGTTTTGTTTAGCTTGAAACTTATTATAAAAAAAAAAGAAATAAAAAACAAGAATAAAGAATTTGAGAAAAATATATCGAGAGGTTTCCATCCATAATTTCGGACAATAGGCTTGAGTAGTGCTGTAGGTGAGATAATAATTTACCAAATCTGCTACAAGTGAATTTACACTTATTCTTCTATTCTGCTTATTTATCTATTTTGACTTTTTTTACCTGTTTCAACTTATTGCTAGAGATTTTATTCATTTCAGAGCTGTTTAACATTATTATCACAATAATTTTCTCAAATAATACTTTAATTTGCTATATATTCCATTTGTATTTCAAACATCAGTCATTTATTAAGTGTGAAGTGGAATTAAATAAAATTTATTGATTATTCAAAAACAAAATTGAATTTATTCTTCTTGGATATTCCAGAATTTTTTTTATATAGTTTTTGATGACAAAGAATTAAAAAAAAATTGACATATTTTTTTCAGCTTCTACAGCTACAAAAATATAATAATAATCAATTACTACATAATTGTTTAGATTTTAACAAAAGTAATTCTATTGGAGGAAGAAAGTCCGGGTGACGGTCAATAAAGGTATCAAAATAGTAAAATAAAACTATTTACAGAATAAAGAGGTGTAGATAGTTGAC
>NW_027107138.1:295587-299489 GCF_000696795.3 Halyomorpha halys | reverse complement strand
TCAGGTCGAAACGTCGGCATAAAATAAATAAATATGGTTTTGTTTATTTATGTTGTTCTTTGCTGACCGCACCCCCCGACAAACTTCTTCAAGTATTTACAGAATTACAACTATTTGAGAACTCTCTGTTAGTAGCAGAACTTCATTCTTACAGCCCTGAAAATTGGGGCGAAACGTTGGATAACAATAAATAGTTTTCTTTTATTATTTTGATACATTTATTGACCGCCACCCCAACTATCTTCCTCTAATCTACTTCATACGGTCAAGTATCTTTTTCCAAAAGTAATTCTAGTTTATCCACACAAGGTAACCACAAGTGGCATACTAGTAAATTATAGAATTTAGGCCAGATTTTTCCGAATTTGGATCATTGTGGGGTGCAAGTATCTATGAAATACTAAGCCAATATGTTTGTCAAATTTACTTGGAATATAAAAAGAGGATAAATCCATCCTTTTCTGCATCCACTTCTTTTGATTTTCTTAATTCAGTTCTTACCTCAAAAAGAATGGCTTTTGTAGCACTCAAATTGGCGCACACATCCCCTAAAGCTTTTTAACTTTTTTGTTTTCCTGATGTATTCTCAAATATTGATCAATAATATAAATTACTTTTCATTGTGAATTTATATGTTCTTCAAATTACAACAGAAACCAAACGGCACTGTTGTGTCAGATAGTTAAATTCGACCAGAAAGCCTTTAAAAACTTCCAGTTAATTTAAAACAACAAATTTGTTTAGCATTCTAGAAGAGGCAAAAATTGTTCCATATGTACCAAAACATTGTTGTCAAGAACATTATATTGATATCCAGCCTTCTGAGTGATGTTAAAAAATTAATAGTTATAACAAACTTAAGTCTCATCTGTGAGATACACATGCCAACTAGGAGGTGCAACTGTAGGAAGGTTAAATTATTTATTTTTATCATTGTGGCATAATAAATGAACATAAGCCAAGTTTACTTGTTGTTTGTGATGTGTGTAAATTATGAAATAAAACAAATATATATTCCTAACATTAAGCAAGTTGTTGTTTGTTAGGGCTTTAGGGCTTAAAACCCAATGGACATCAATCACTTCAGCAGCTTGGATATTTCATACAACTTTCATTCATTTATTTCATGTGAAATACTTAAAACTTTGTGATTAGATGTGAATTGAAGGACTAAATATACTTGGGAAGTAGAGTGCAAAAACAAAATTTGAAAGCATGACAGCGGTTATTAAACATCATGAAAACTAAAGTATGACTTTCTTTTGTTTTGCAAATGATCATGAAACAATGGTATTATCTTGAAAATAATCCATTAAAATAAGAATTGATTACTAAATAAAATGGATTAAGAGATTAGTTTCTTGAAATCTATTGGTAACGCCTCAAAATCCATTAAAAATTAAAGTAATAGTGCCTACATTGAGTTTAATAGAAAACTTATTTACTTACATCCTGTTTCACTTTGAATTTGTGCAATTTCTTCTTCACGAAGAAGTAATGATGATCGATTCCCCATTTTAAATGATTGTGAAATAAATGAATTAAATCAATAAATAAAATTAAACGATGAAATAAATGAATAAAAGAATTGAGATAAAAAAACAAAGGTCTAAAATGGGACTTTGAATCTCTCCAACTCCTTTACTATATGAGAATGTTATCACTCACTAACCTCTAGACCATGATAAAAACTAAATATTTTCAGTTGGAGGGGTTACAAGGGAGTAAGGTGGGGACAAAATCCATGTAGCTATCGATACTGTAGTTTCGTTAGAAGTAACATCGCTAATGGCTCTACTAATACCAAATTTCAATTTACTTCCACCTGATGTTTTAAACCAACAACCCATCAAGTTTTATTACAGGCTAACTGGAGGTTTCAACTAGAAATATAAAGTTGGAATAATACAAATAACTAAAATTAGCACAAGAACCCTATTAAAATGTTTTATATCGTAACTTCAGCTACTTGGATATATAATGTTATAACATTGTGATATACAATTTTACTATTACTATTACTACAATTATACTAGTACTTAATACGATGGTTAGATGTGAACAGATAGACTTAAGATGGGTAGGTTGTTAAGTAAGAAAACAAAATTTCTAAGGCCTGTTACCTTATTTCAAATTATGAAAAACTAAAGAACGACTTTCCTTTACATGGTAGATAATCATGCAACAATGACATTGAATAAAATCTATTCAAACATAATGAAAATAATCTCTTCAAATAAAAAGTAATAACTAAACAAAAATATAAAGCGAATTGAATAAAAAATATTGAGTTTCTTGGAGTGTATTGATAATACCTCGACATCAATTCTCAATAAAACAAAAAACAATACCTACACATAATTAAATAAAAAAGTTATTCACTTACATCCTGATTCATTTTGAAGTTTTATAATATCTTCTTCAGGAAGAAATGATCCTAATTTTCCTCCCATTTTAAATGATTAATTAAAACATGAAAAACCAACGAATACATTTTAATAAAAAAAAACAAAGAGCTAAAAAAAAAAAAAAAAAAAATTGGGTCCAAAATACCTTCTACTTCGTCTTCTGGTAAGAGAACTTAACTGACTTCTTGGCCTTCCTAAATACAATATTCTTTAGGAGGAAAAGTCATAAGGGACTAAGATAAGAACAAATTATATGTAGGTATTGATACTTAAATTTTGTTAGAACCTTAAAGGAAGTGTCGAGGTGGGCTATTGCGAGGTGCCCTCATTTTGCCGGGTACTATTCAGACAGAGGAGAAGGAGGTATGTAAGCCCGGAGGGTAGCTAGACGCCGGAGCTTAAGAAAGGATAAAAGGTAGAGGAGAGAGAGGTGACCACAGAGAAGAAAGAAATCTCATATAAGCCTAAAAATGCTGGTTTGAGAGAATACCTTAAACATTTTTTGATGGAGTAATTATTCCGTTAAACTCCGCCTGCTGGTTCCCAAGGAGTTAGTTGCCGGTCCCAAGCTCGGATAAAGGAGGAGGGTTAACTACCCACCAACCAGAAAAAAACTTATAAGTTCAGAAAACAACACACAGCCTCGGATATACGGACAGTCACACAAGGTATTTGACCCCGGCATGGAAATATGGGCTTAATATTGCTTCTTGGAATGTTAGAGGATTAAATCAACCAGGTTCAAGCAAGAGATTAGAGAATGAGCTTGATAAATATCTGTACAGGAGATACGTTTGAGAAATGTGACAACGATAGAATTAGAAAATTATCTGCTCATTAACAGTGGACACGATGCAAGTGTATATGGGATAGGCTACATGACAAGAAAATCTATTAAGCACACAATAATACAGTATAAACTGATCAGTGAAAGAATTTGTACAGTGCGACTTAGAGGAAGGGTTTTTCAAAATCACGATTATGTGCGTACATGCCCCTACAGAAGACAGGGAAGAGGAGGAGAAGGATATTTTCTATGGAACTTTGGAAAGAGAATATGACTCAATGCCGAGGCCAGATGTAAAAATTATCATAGGCAACTTGAATGCTAAGATAGGTAAAGAAGTGGCTTCAGACATAGTGTAGGCAGATAGAGTAAACATGACTACTCTAATGATAATGGTCATCGCATAATTAACTTTGAAATGGAAAAGGGGCTGGTCATTAGTTGCACTAAATTCCCACATAAAGAAATATTTAAAGAGACATGGATCTCGCCGGATGGCCTGACCAGAAACCAAATAGATCATGTTCTCATAGAGGTTAGACATACTTCAGATATCAGAAATGTAAGGTCGTTTAGAGGAGTGGACTGTAACACGGATCACCACATAATAAAAGTCTGGTATCGACAAAAGTTGGCTATGAGAAGTTACACTACAATGGAGGAAATGAAATGAAAAAATAACTTTATTCTGGGACATATGTCCCCTA
>NW_027107138.1:284399-293417 GCF_000696795.3 Halyomorpha halys | reverse complement strand
AAGGAAAGGGAAAGTTCGTCAAGGTAGGGACCAATGTTTTCTATAGTTAAGGAATCAAGATTTCACCAACTAATTGTCTTTGGCATAAGCAAGGGAGTGGGAATGTTGTAGGAAATTCTGATTAGGTCATGGGAGGAAAGAAAAGACATAGGCATTTGGGAGGTGGATAAAAGGTTCTGTGGGGAATCAATAATAGATACATCTAGCCAGGTATCAGTGGACTGAGTATGATGTGTGGATCGGTAGGGAACAATATAAAGGTCTAGGGAGAAAATTATGTCCATAAGGTATGATCGATCGGGAGATTCTGTGAGAAGGTTCGTGTTGAGATCACCTGGGATTATTATGTTTTGGAAGAGAGGAATATATGAAAGGAAGGAGGATTCAAATGCATCATCAAAACGAACTCGAGGTGGGCGATAGATAACAATATAGAGGAGGGAAAAGGAGCATGACGTAAGTTGTACAAAAATGTATTCCAGATGAGGGGTGTCAAGGGAGGGAGACTTTTAAAGGACTTTGGCCCTCAGGCTGTCGTTAACATAAAGAGTAACTCCACCACCAGTACGGTCTATTCGGTCATGACGAAGGAGGGTATAGTTGGGGATGGAAATAGAGGAAGTTGGGATATTGGGTTTAAGTCACATTTCTGAGACTGCAATGGTGTGGTAGAAATTTTGGAGGAAGTAATCGAAAAATTCGTCATAATGTGCCGGAAGGGATTGGGAGTTAACATGACAGGTCGTTAGGATGCTAGTCATGTAGGACTAAAGGAAAGAGTGTGATCAAATTTATTGTAGTAGTAAGGAAGGAAAATTGAAAATATATTGGAATGGATGGTTGGGTTAATATCAAGGGAGAAGGTACATTCACTATTTGCCAATTTGAATACAATGATGGATTAAATTTAGATAAATATAGAAATAACAAATATAATTTACTAGAGATAAAATAAATATTTGAACATAAAGATAATTTGCTTGGCTTGAAAATAAAAAGAAAAGTAATGATACTTAGAAGATTAAATAAAAAATAGGATGAAAATAATAGATAAAGAAGTAAAAATGAGTTTGGAAAATATATCAGAAAAACTAAAATAAATTTACTAAATCAGAAAAAATAAATCATATCCACTAATAAATTAATAGTTTCTATAAAAAAGAAAGTTTTCCTCTGCGATCTACATTTATTCGTTTTTTCCTTACCGTTAGCCCGGAAATCTTCAAACGATCTACAATTATTAGTTTTTTCCTTACTGTTAGCCCGGAAATCTTCAACCGATCTACATTTATTCGTTTTTTCCTCACTGTTAGCCCGGAAATCTTCAAACGACCTACATTTATTCGTTTTTTCCTTACCGTTAGCCCGGAAATCTTCAAACGATCTACATTTATTAGTTTTTTCCTTACCGTTAGCCCGGAAATCTTCAAACGATCTACATTTATTCGTTTTTTCCTCACCGTTAGCCCGGAAATCTTCAAACGATCTACATTTATTCGTTTTTTGCTCACCGTTAGCCCGGAAATCTTCAAAAGCCGACATATTTAGTGATAAATGACGATTTAAATAGTAGACCTGATTTACCCTCTAGACCTATTTATTTTACTTTTTCATGCAAAGTACCAAAAATAGTAATCACCACTTTTTTGTTGTGAATTTTTCATATATTTTACTCATCTTCCAAAATCAAATACCGTTTCTTACCAGGATCTCTTACAATACTCCACAATACTCATTTCTCAGTAAAATTCTTGTCAAAGGTTTGATTTCGTAGCCCTTCAATGGGGCGAAAACTGGAACAATACGAGTAACGGCTACTGTTGATCGACTAAGTATTGTGCCAGTCTTTGGGGAATTTCATCAATATTTTTTGTTCTTTAGTGATGTCATGAATTAACTATATATCGTATTAACAGAATAACTTAATTATTAGCTACTATTAATTTAAATAATTATTAATTATGATGTAGTTATTAACAGTTGAATATCAATTCAGTTAGTACAATATGATTAAAATTAGAAGTGGGCAGAAATCATTACACGAGTAATTTAATTATAGCTTCAACTAAATGTTTCAGTTGTTAGTTGATACTTTGATTAGTTTCGAAATTGGAGAAAGTAGAGAAACTCAAATTGGTGGAACACCTCTTCTGTCCCATAGTAATCGGAACAAAATCTTTAACCCTCTGGCTATCCAGTCGTTTTATTAAATTTTTAATGTAGATAATACCTTCAGAGCTGCAACATCAAATTGTTTCCGATTTATCTTCAATATCCTTCCGAGAAAAAGGATAGACCCCATGTGTTTGGAAGGTCGACTTCCAATTGTCAGAAAAATAAAGCAGTTTCAAAACCCAAAAGGTGGAGTGAGGTTATAGGTTATCTTTATCACCATTCTGATCATAATAAGGAGTTGTCGCATATTTCTTTTTGCAACATGAATTCAAATTACTTCCTATACCCTAATTTAACATTGATTGCGGAAGTGAAAGGAATTATGAACATCTTACGGATTATTATAACTTCGGATTTGTAAAGAGGAGAGTAAGAATTTAAGTTTAACTGAGGGGGGAATTGATATTGGAAGTGAAAGGACGAAGGGGGTTATTAGATTTGTTAATTTTAGGAAGCAATAGAAATATATGTAACTGATGCTCGTTAAATATGGTTTAAGTGAAGGAATGAGCTCTCGGGACATGTGTATGTGGATTGGTCCGATAGAAGTAGTGTCATTTTGTCGTTGTCAAAATGGTACATAATAAAAATCTTGTTGCCTTTGCCTGCTTTAGTGATGATAATGTCGTTGTGGGGACTGAGAAAGGATCGGTTGAAGCAAAGGTCTTTGAAGAATTGAGGAGAAACATTAGAAAGGAAGAGTGGATGGTGTTTGAAGTAATTTGAATTAATGTTGCAAATAGAAATACGCGACAGCTTCTTATTATCATTGGAATGGTAAAAAAGGGGCGTCAACTCCAGATTTTGGGTTTTGAAAGTGTTTTGTTTTTCTGACAATTGAAAACTGACCCACCTAGCACATGGGAACTATCCTTTTCCTCGGAAGGATATTCCAGAGACTATCCTGGAGGGAATCCAGGGGCATTACAGCTCTGAAGATATTATCTACACTAAAACGACTGGATAGCCAGAGGGTTAAAGATTGTGTTCCGATTAGTATGGGACTGCAATATATCGCGCTCGGTGGAAAAAGCGCTCCACCTTTTTGAGTTTCTCTACTTTCTCCAATTTCGAAACTAATCGAATAATAGTATCAATTAACAAGTGTGTAGTTAGTAAAAAGTTATCGTCCGATAGAAAGATGTTCAAATGAAACATTATTTAGTGCATCCAGACAATCTAAACACATAGGGTTTCCTGGTCGGAATAATTTTAATGAATTTATCATAATTATTAGTTAACTTGACCCCTATTCTTATCTTAAATTTTTACATTGTAGGATTTAGAGTCGAATAACTGCTAAAAATTTACTTAAACCTATTCGGTAGCGTAGTTCTGAGGTAACCCAATAAGTGTAAAATCGTGCAGTAAAAACTTAAAATGTGTATAATACACTCAAATCCTGCAACAATCATCAGTTTTATTTACAATATTAATAAATAGAAAACTTATCTAATCTAACTTGATAAATACTTTTTTTCTTTTCTTATGTCGGGCCAAGGCTCCCGTTGGAGTCCTACAAAATACTCTTTACATCTATACAAACCTACATAAAAACTAAACTACTCTGAAATGGGGAAATGGCGGGGGTGCAGTCAGTGAAGAACAAAAATGAGAGAAAAATTATTTATTAGTGGCAACGTGTCTGTAAACACTTACATTATAGGTTAGAGAATAATCTCAATAATAAAAGAAAGAGTCCCTCACAACTCAGAAGTCAAAATCACAACAAATATAACTTACACTAAACTAGGACAAACATACGCACTCACACTATTATTATCACTGTTGTCCAAAAACAAAAAAAAAAACCTTCTCTCCGCTCTCGCTCGTCGGTGTTGCCCACGCAGTGTTGCCATCTCACAGTGTCGGCCAGAATTTCAAACCTTCATCAGGGCTAAGAACAAAAAAAAACAAGATAACCGTAATAATATATTCACTCATGGGTGTACCCAGAGGGGGACAACTGCCCTCCCCCTCCTAGAAATGGAAAAATTATTAATTTAATAATTTTTTCTAGCGAATAATTGTAATAAATAACAAAGCACTGTTTTAATTATATATATATAACTTTATTAAAATTTTGGTTCATTCACCTTTTCCATGCTGAAATGTCACAACCTGATTGACTATGGTTTGCCAAAAATTAAAAAAAATAACCCCGTTTTGATTCTGGGTACGCCCTTGTTTACTCTACATTCAGATTTAACCACCGTCAACTTCCAACTGCTTTGGTAAAAAACTTAAAATTTTCTCCATAATTGAAGTGCTATAAGGGAGCTTGTATTAAATGGTTTTATGTTCCTATATGAAGGCAAGAATTCATTTTTAAAACAAATTCAGTTTTAGAAAAAATATTCAAGGAATGTCGAAAAGAGCGTTTCAAAATATACTCTTCCAAGCAAAATTATTTTGTAAGTTTCACTAAAATTTCATATAACTAAAATTTTTCCGCTTAGCTTTTCAATTGTGTAATTACAAAACAATATACCACTAACCAGAAAACTAACAAGCAACAATTCAATGTAGAAAAAAACTTTTAAATTGTTTGATTAAAAATATTTATATTAATAAAACCTAATGATTTTTTTAAAAATAATATATATAGGTGATCTAATATAATAATAAAAGAAAACAAATTGATAATCCCTTTCGTCATAATAAAGTCAGACGGATAAATAAAGGCAAAGTGGGAGTTTAAGTTAAAACCAATAGCACTTAAATTTCCATAACAAGCTTATTCTGGAGTCACTTGTTCATAGCTACTCGAAACAACTGGTGAATACTATTCTAAGAACATTCTTTACTTATGTTTACCTTTTCTTTCTTTTTTTTTTAGGTTGAATTCGACTCTTCACATATTAATCAATGCATTGCTTTATCTCAAATTTGTCAATTTTAAACTATAACTTAAATGAGGAGAAAAATAATAAAATTAACAAATACTGGCAAACTTACTCTTATGTGTATATAATATGATAAATCTAGTTCAATCACTTGATATAAAAATATTCAAAATTTACACAACAATAATCGAAATTTCACCCTAAAAGAGTAAAACGTGCATTTTCGTGCAGAAAAAAAAACTTAAAATGTGCAAAATTGTGGAAAAACTTCAAAACTAATGCAAACTTCAAAATTAGTGCAATTTAAATGTCTTCTCTATGATTTTTTGGCGTTAAGTTAAGTTTGGCGGAATTTGAAGCTAGGGAACAAAACATGCAATTGCACAAAAATCCGTTTACTAATCCATTAAAAATCTATTTACGAAATATCCAGCCTATCATTCTAGCCACCATAGGGGAAGCCAAGTCCACCATTCTGATAATGTTCATAATTTATATTAGGGCTTTATAAGTGTCTTTCAGTACAGTTTTTAAAAAGCAATTTTGGCTAAATAGAATATTACAATGTTTTCATATAATGTATGTACCCAGGGAAGGATGTTTCTTGAAAGAAATATATTATATCTTTATATAATAAAAACTTTATTTATGAACAAATTTATAAATAAGTAGAGTTATTGGCTGTCTAATAAAGGTGAATCTAGTTTCTCAGGAATACACCAGTATTCCGTTAGTATTTTTACCCTGAAATAAATTAAATTTACCACATTCCATAAAACATATTTGCAATAGTTAAACAAAAATAGTGAATGATATACTTGATAGTAGAACTATTAGGATGGCCGAAATATTCAGGTTTATCTTTCTTAGATGGATCAGGGAGTAATATGACTTCTTCAACATCTCTTGGTGGATGGACTTAGTCTTGAATTTATTCTGCTTCATCAGAAACAAAACTTTATCAGTGGCCCACGACTAGACACGATTAGAATAAATTGAAGATTCTCTACTCAAATGAAAACTTAAATACTGCATGTAATAAATAAAAATTGTTTATGTTATGTTTACAAAGACGTCAGAACAACTGTAAATGTCCTAACGCACACAATGAATTTAAAGGTTTAAAACTGTGGTTATTGGCTTCTCAGATAATTGATAGTAAGTTTTTTTTTTTGATAAATTTACGAAAAAAGTTATTAATGTATAATATACCCTATTGCTTATGAAACTTGTATCAAGTATTGGTAACCGCACTGAAACAACAAATGTTTTCCGATTCTGGAAATTAATAAATTCATGACTTTTATATTAATTCCAAATAAGATTTAAATTTCGTGTCCCTGTTTAATGTTAATTAACTTGGATATAACTCCAGTCTGGAACGATTACCTTATTAACAATCACTATTTTTATACTCATCCCCCTCTCAAAAAAAAAAAAAAGGGAAACGTATGTATTTAATATTTAAAGTATCATCGACTAAATATTTTGAGAATGTTTATATTTTTAAAATATTCAAAATCTTAAAATCGCACGTTTAAGAATTAAAAATAAATGTTATTCAGTGTTATTTTCTATATAATCAACTTAACTCAAAAATAAATTTATATTGTTAGTGGCATTTGAATGAACATTTACACCGTTGAACAGTTACTTCGTTTGGAATGTTGTTTTGTTGAAGGCTTGTTATGTAACAAGGCATGGACTTCATCGCCGACTTTTAGTGAACGATTCACTATTCTAAACAATAATTGTTGGTTGCCAAAAATGTTTATAAGAACTTTTTTTGGATGAAACATAGGTTGGATGAAAAGTTAAGTATTTCCTTATTTTAACCGTCACGTTATAGGAATAATTATACGCTACTATCAACAATTAAGGATTACTAAATATCAGTACTGCTTTCGGAATCAATAATTAGAAGGAATTAAAGCTAAAAAATAAAAATAATACGTAAGATCATTTTAAGAATGAAACACGGTTCTAACTACTTTAACATGAAAAAACAATTAATAAAATAATTTAAAATAACAGTAAAAATGTTATGTAAAAAGTAACTAAATATTCATAAACATTTCTTCTTTCATTCATACATTTTTTATTAGTGATTACTTGAGTAACAATGAATCTGAATTAGTTACCATCACAAAATAATAATGATTTAATATAAAAAAGCTAATGTGAATAATTACTGGTTGTTTTTTTTTTGTTATATCGTAAAAAAGTAAATCTAATTTTTGTTTATAATATATATAATTATAAGAGAAGTCGGACAAAGAATAGTGTTACATAACCAACATTTGAGACTTATTTTCTTTATTTTTTCTCTTTAGTCCCTGTGTTCTGAAAATATATTTTTATTATTACTTAAAATTATATATTAAACCTATAGAATACTTTGAGTATCTACTGATAAAAAATGGCAAATAATATTTAAAAAATCAGCATGTCCTTAAACAAATTGAGATTAGTAAAAATTAAATTCTTCATCTTTTAGATTGGAAATAATACACAAATACATTTTTGTCAAAATTGAAGCAAGATGAAAAACTAAAATTGTTTTCTTTTCTTTTTTTCACTTCACAGCAAAACTCTTAATATATTTACAAACCAAGAGACTTACACAAGTAGACTTCTTGGTAGGTGCATGTACATTCCTTACTATAGCAATTTATTAATTTTGTTAATGGTTTATGAAGTATTTATTCAGTTTCTTTAATTAATTATCAGTCTTTTTTAGTTTATACTTGTCCATTTTTTTATCCCTACTAATAAATAAAAAAAGTTAATTATCACAAATAAGTATAGTTAAAGGTACTTTAAAAGAAGCAATTTAAAAAAATCGGTCCTTAAGCCCTTTTGAATATTTCAGTGATTTAATACTTAGCTCATATCAAAGAACCGTTTAATAATGATCCTGAGGTCTTTTTATCGAAAAATTAATAAAACCTTCGATGTAAAGTTGCACATCCGTTAAGTCAATTTTAGAAAAAATGTAACATTCCAACGTATATCTAACGTAAATCTTGAATTTCGGTTTCGAACCCCTTGTCATTTCTGCGGTAGGTCGTTCATGTACATACTAAGAGGCTTGGTTTTTTGGACTTCGGAGACCTTAAAACTTTAAAAAGGGCTTTAAAATTTTTCATAAAAGCAACAATTTTCCATATTATATATTCGATATACAGGTATGTGCAAGTAAAAACGGATAAAGGTAGAAACTGTATAATTCATTTCTTTGCAGGAGCACCATCAACAAACGGCAACATTCCATAGCTTCATGCCAGCAGAAAGGAAATATGTAGCCTTAAAATAACTTAACAAGTTGCAGTTTCATTAAGATTCGTAAAGTTAATAAATCAGAAGGTCTGGGAGAAAATTTAGCCAATATCACAGGATATTCAAAATAAAATACAAATAAGTTAATGATCGTAAATGTACAATAAAATAAATTGAATTCAAGTTGATAATTTAAATTTAATTGATGAAAGTGACGCAATATTTGTAAGTATACAGCGTATAAGGCTAGTAATTACGTAATCATTAAATAAAACGCATTTATTTAAAATGATCAATTTAGGCATGAATTTTGAATTAATGTTCTATAATTTAGAAATATTCTGAAGAGTGGCGAGGATTCTCCAATCCAGGGGGGAGGAGAGAGAGAGTAGGGGGTGCAGGCTTCCTTAGATAAAGGAAATTTAACTTTTCGAAATAATTTCATAATATATCCTCGATATGAAGAAAGGCTAAAACCTGAAATATTCATGTACAAATCATACTCGACCTCGATCAATTTTCAAGATTTTTTAGCTTTTCTTTTTTTCTTATAGTCATCAGTTTCGGAAGAAAAAACGTGGAAGTATTTTTCCCAACGGTCACCAACCGCTTCACTACAAATATAGAAAAAAAAATATTAGGAACTTATGTCAGTTCTCTTATAAAAAGAAAATAAAGCATTTATTAGTTTTTTTAACATAAATTTCTATAAAAAATT
>NW_027107138.1:279603-283509 GCF_000696795.3 Halyomorpha halys | reverse complement strand
TTTAACCTTCGTCGTGAACGTGCCGACTGTCCTACAGTATACTTTAATAACGTTGCTCTTACCCCTGTCGAACAGATCCGCTACCTTGGACTACATCCGGACAAACGACTAACCTGGAATCCTCACACAAGACTGAAAAGAAAGGAAACTGCACGCAGATTCCGACTATTTCAGCACTTACTAGACAAACGGTCTAAACTTTCATCTCATTACAAAAAACTGATCTACATGACAATAATAAGGCCCATCTGGACATACGGATTTGAGCTTTGGGGCTCTACTAAACCTTCGAATGCCTCTCGTATCCAATCTTTACAGTCCGAAATCCTTCGTCAAATCCTCAATGCTCCTTATTTTGTTACTAATAAAACCATCCATAAAGACCTAAATGTTCCTTATTAAACCGATCTAGCCCGAAGCCGATATTATTCCTTTCATTATAAACTCTCTAACCACCCAAACCCACTAGTTTCTAGCCACTAGGCTTCCTCTTCCATTCCTTGCAATCCTCCGAGGCACCTGAAAAGAAGATGGCCTCGTGACCTTATATTGTAAAATGTTTTAAGAGTTCTACCACTGGGTAGTTTCTCAATATGCTCTATCATTTCATTATGATCTTATTTAAAATTTGCTTGTTTATATTTTATATACATTTGTAAATGTCAATAAATAAATAAATAAAAAAATAAATAAATAAAAAAAAAGTTTGGAGAACGAGCAGATACCAGAAACATAGATCTTTTAAATTGAATATTTGTAGTTGTGAGAGTCAATGTATTTAATAATAAAGATTATATAATTATTGAAGTAATTTCAAGGGTTTGTTTGCGTCTCTTATATAGGGCAACTTGACATACATCGTTAAAAATACTATTAATAAAAATAAAAATAGGCGATCGTGTCGATGGAGTTAAATTATTATTTAATTAGTTTTTGATAATTTCACAATGTTGCCAATAATGAAGCGTAAGTTTGGTATAGGCACAGGTAGATAGTAGGAAAAAAAGACAATCTTGTTTGCTAAATAACATGTATTCCTTAGCTTCTCATTCTCTTCTGTTTTCAAAATATTACGTAACAAGGAAGTTTGCCGAACGAAATCCAGTTCTTCCTTCGTTCACTCGATTCCATTAAATAAATTTAATAATAACTATGTAACAACGAGCTAAGTAAAAAAAAACGAAAATAAAATATGAATTTTGCCTAAATTGTCGTAACTAAAGTGAAGTAATAGTGTAAGTAAACATCATGCATCAATGGTAATTACGTAATCATTAGAAAAAAAAACTTAAGTGTAATTGGTTTTTATATATCAAAATTTTTAACTATGCCATAGTATAAGAATATTCCTAATAAAAAGGCAGAACATTTAATATAAAACTATTATTATATTAACTATTGTAGGAATGACTCATTGGATATAGTTGGGAAGCATAGTCCGAGTTTAAATGAATTGATCTAATCAAGGTTTGACAAACTAATAGTAAAATGCTATGAATATACATTGGCATCACAATTTAATATTTAATAGTAAACATTGAACGAACGAAATTTATGAATATTTGACATAATCACGCTCAACCAAAATGAAATATGTATTTGAGATCTCGAGTAAATTAATTTTTAGTTATTAAGGTTTAAAAAAATCATTCTGAATCTATAAATAAGTCATTCCGCTACGAGAGGGATTCATTTTTTTAAATTTCATACTCAGCCTTTATACTCAACCTGTAGCTCCAGTTCGGAAAATCTGAAGGAGTCGTGGAGAAGGAGTGTTCCAATATGACTTGGGTGCAATTTGACTCAGGTTAACCCTTCTCAAAACCTTAAGCGTTTTCTAAAAATTTTCATACAATGTTTAGAGTGCTTTCCCTCGGAAAATACGACTTAAATATCGTGTTCACAGAGTTGATCGTGACCCGAAAATTCCTGTGAAAAGTTCATGAGGCTTTGGATTGGATAGATTTCTGAATATATGAACCATTCCTATTTTCATACATAAATTGTTTCTCGTCAGAGGCGTTTCGGATTATATTTTAAATTTTCCAGTGATTTCATCATCAAATGAAACAGATCAAGAAACAATGACTCAAGAAATGATTATTGAAGTGGAAATTATTTAGACTTGGTAAAGTAAATTGGCCTAGATTGATAAAAAGAGTGTAACGTGTTATGTACAAACAATATTTTTTTAAATTCTTCTTTTCAAATACACTTATCAATAGTTCCCTTTTTTTTATGAAGTCTTATTTTTGGAAAAAAGATTAAAAAAAAAAATGCCAATGATTATGAGTAAAAGGTGTTTTTTTAATGGTATTTTGTTGTATAAAATAAAACGTACCTACGTTTAAAATTTTTTTTCTACTTCAATATGTCTTCGTCTTGACAAATATAAATAATTTTATTCAGTAAAATAAAAAGCGTTTTGATTGTAACAGTTATTTTTTTATTCAAAACGGCAAAATGTATGAGTCCTTCATTTTTTCTTATACATTTATATTATATTATATTTTTAAGTATTTGTCAGAAATACTCTTATTCAAACTGGTTTTAGGATGAATTCGTTACTTGAAGTTTTTGTACTTAACTTGAAATGTATTTATTTTTTATTTTTTTAAGTTTAGTGTGATCAGTTATCACAATTACTTATTGCTAACAACGTTGTTGCAGATTGTAATATTTATCAATAAATAATTTAAAATTTTAAAAAAATATCTGTTGGTTTATCAAATTTATATAAAAACTACAATTTAGCGATAATAATACATGTTTTAATTTTATTTGTTTATTTATTGCTATTTACAACCGTAAATTACAATACATTTAGTAAATTTTAGCTCAGTTAAAATGGAGTGTTACTGGCGTGAAGAGAAACTATCCCTTGGTAATGAAGTTTACATTAGCAGGTCTCGTGGCCATCTTCTTTTCAGTCGCCTCGGAGGATTGTCAGGAATGGAAGAGGAAGCAAGGTTAGAAACTACTGGGTTTGGGTGGTTGGGGAGTTTTTAATGGAAGGATTGATATCTGGTTCGGGCTAGATCGGTTACTTATGGAACATTAAGGTCTTTATGTATGACAAAGTAAGGAGCATTGAGGATTTTAGGAAGGATTTTGGATTGCAATGATTGGATACAAGAGGAATTCGAAGATTTGATGGAGCCCCAAAGCTCAACTCCGTATGTCCAGATGGGCCTTATTACAGTCGTGTAGATCTGTTTTTGTATTGAATTGGGAGTTTAGACCGTTTGTCCAGTATGTGCTGTAATTGTCTGTGCTGAAATCGACGTGCAGTTTCCTGTCTTTTCAGTCTTGTGTGAGGATTCCAGGTTAGTCGTTTGTCCAGCTGTAGTCCAAGGTAGCGGATCTGTTCGACAGGGGTAAGACCAACGTTATTAAACTATACTGTAGGGCAGTCGGCAGGTTTACGACGAAGGTTAAAGGTGATTTTATGGGATTTATTTTAATTCTCTAATTACGACACCATTTTTCGAGGGCAGTGATATGGGATTGGAGAGTTTGGAATGCAATCAAAGGTTTTTTATTAACAGCGAACACAAATGTGTCATCAGCATACGTGGTGAGGATTGTGTTAGGATTCGTTTGGATGTCAGCTGTATAGACGGTTTAGAGGATGGGACCTAGGATACTACCTTGAGGAACACCAGCGGACTGAGAAATGTTTTAATTTAAATTTAATTTCTGTTCAAAGATTCCGCTGTCCGATCCTTTTGGCTAAAATATTTTACGAACAAAAAACTTATATATTATTTATATTCATACTGTCAAGAGGTATTATTGTTGTTATATAATGGGTTTTATTGACATTTAATAAACTAATAGATAATAGGGTTCCCAATAGTTATTTTTTTTTTGTTTTTTTTTTCCGAACCCTCTAAAACAGAAATA
>NW_027107138.1:274454-278888 GCF_000696795.3 Halyomorpha halys | reverse complement strand
ATTATCTCTAATCTTTTCTTCGAAGGTTTGATTTGTTCTAATTCTGACTATGTACTTTCAATTGCCCCTATCTATTTCGAGACCAAGATCGATTAGTTTGGTTATGTTATTAATATTTAGATGTAATCTTTTAAATCTGGTTAATTAGTATTATTTATATTATCATTTAAACTGTCTTTAGCTGTCAATCTATATTTATTTTTCCGTTTTATTTTTCAATTGAGTGTTAACCGGTCTTATAAAATTGTTTACTAATTTTTCTCCTGAAAGTACCTCTATTACTACTATTGTAAAGAAAGATATAAATAAACTATTGATATGAATCGTCATAGACTTCTTACAAATAATTTATTAAAATATAATATTTATCAACTATCTTCTATGCTCATGGTTCATTTATGTTTCTTATATTAAAGGACTTGTCACCCTTTATTGTTAATATGTAAACAAATAAAATACACAGGAAACAACAGAATAAATAGTTAAAAATATAAAAAATAGTGAGTAAAGGGTCATTATAGATGTATTTGCATGAATAAATATGTTGTTCTTAATATCAGAATGTATTAAAATCCAGATAATCCAAAATTGCTAAATTATACAACTAAATATAAACTTGAGTTCTGATATCAGGGTGTTACATAACACTGAACATCCTCTACTTAGTCAGTGCTCCTCTTTTGTTCAAACGGCTCTTTTAAGTTAATATCGTAGTAATAATGTACTATTTAACTTGAAATGAATTAGTAACTAATTTAATGATTCATATTTAAGTGAAAAACAGCAGAAACTGACTTACTTAAGTATGTCACTTGAAGTGCCGGTTTTCATTGTGTAGTCTATTAATAATTATCATCGACTACAGTGTAATATTACGGTAATCTAAAACGATATCTTGATATCGATTCATAGTGAAATTCCTCCCTCGATAGTATTCCTGCATCGACTGTTATGTATCAGTATAAATGGCAAATAAGATTCATAATTACGTAATTACTTATTTAATGCCGATTAACTATTTATATTTTTAAAAAATTATAATTTTTATGTATCAAAATATACAACAGAAGATGGAAATGATTATTGATGCACTTCTAAAAGCGCAGCCCAGTTTTAACGAATAAATAACATCAACATAAAATATTTGTCTTATATTTGTAATCTCTTATTACGTAACGTACAGAAAATAAATCAATTTTTAAATTATCATTATGTTTTGTTTATTTTATTTTAATGAATTTTCAATAATTAATAAAACTATGCTAACAATTTTAATTCATTAAATAGTTTCATTATTATTTAATTCAGTTTTGGAATGAATTTTTTTTCTGATTTATTTTTTTTAATACGCATTAATATTTCCATTTAAATTTAAACTAAAGTACGGCCTTGCTAAGCAATCAATAAGTTGAAGATGGAAAGAAATAGATTTTAAAACGAAAACAGGCTATCTGAACTATTTTATACTATTATTCATTAATTTTTGTCCATAAAGTAAATTTATAGAATTATATACAATATTAAGTCATTTAAAGCATGTTTTTAACTTTAAACTTAATAAATAAGTATAAATAGTAATTATAGAAAAGTCTTTTGACATGTCGCCGTCATTGAACATGTTACATAACGTACTTGTTATGAAAAGTGGTGTGGTTGAGATAAACAAATATCGGAAGTTGATAAAATATTACCTTGAAAGTTTTTATATTAATTAAAGTTTTCGTACTTTGCAAAGTATTAGGTGAGGTGTATTTCTATTCTTTTTTCTTGGTAACATTTTATTGATTTTTGAAACTCGTGTATATCAACCACGTCCGCAAAAAAATTAAAATAAGTTTCAATTAAATTTTAGCAATGTCTAAAAATATCATCTTAAAGGAAGGCTTACAAGGTCACTTAAGCGAATAGGCTTATTGGGGTTTCTGACCTTAACCTCCAAGTCTGAAGTGCAGCGACCACTTCCCCGGTACTTCAACTACATTTATCTATGATTCATGAAAATGATATGGATTATAATATGCAGGCCGTTGAAGAAAATCGTTTTGAAAATAAACATACTTTCTTGAAAACATGTCGTCGGATGCTATGGAAACAATTCTATAACTTAATATTTATTTCAGTGACGCAGTTCCAAAATTAGGTTAAAATAAATAAATTCAAAAAATATTGTTTGATGGGCACACATTAATATGTTAAATAATTAAATAGTGATCAATAGCAGTGTCTTTAAAAAGTCAAAGTGATGTATCTGTCAAGTTTGCCATCTTGGTTTTTCTATTTCTAACTAGATATGTTACATAACAATTTAAAAATGATTGATTGACGTATATCAAAATGAGAAATTTGCTACTACTATAAATTTGTAATCATAATCCAAAGCAATTTGGTCGAAAATTATCAAATCGCTCCGATATTGGACATGCTATATAATTCATGTCATGAAGTTAACAAATAAAGTTTTCATTTTTTATCTTCAGGTAGAAAGGGTAAGAAACAAAATCGATAGATGTTTTTAAGTGCTATATAAATTTCAACTGTTTCATTATCCACTGACACTAATGCTACCCCAATTTATTTTCTGGGGTAAGGTAATTTTAGACACGTGCATTTTTTTTTTAGTGTGCAAGGTGAAAGATTTGAATAAAATATCATCTCGGGACTCCTGTTTCATCAGAACTGTTACGTAATTAATTTAAAAAGTTCAGTGGTGGACCTATGTTTATTAAAAAAAAAAAAGCTTAATGTCATCGAATTCATGAGGAGGAATGGCCTTTTACCACGCACGCACGCACGCACGCACGCACACACACACACGCGCGCGCGCGCGCGCACACACACACAATAACTTTTTTAATTACTAATTATTATGAAAACGTATATACAACAATATACTAGGTATTTCACAAAATCTTTTTTTAAGTTGGACCCATTTCTAAGTAATCTCAAAAAATCCAATTGGAACCATAAATGGTCTCAAATTATAGGTTTTCACTTATTTTGTGACTGTTGACAAATATTAATATTTTCATATTCACTTTTAAATTTCAAATCCTATTGGTTAGTTCGAAAATGGACTTATTGACGCTTTAATGCGAAGCCATATTTCAGAACTTGAAGTTACGTAACTACTGAAGAAAAACTGGAATTTATTTATTTTTTTATATCCAGTTCATCGGGAATAGATAGGCAAGCCGACAAGTTGGATGTTTGAGACCAAGCATTTCTACCTCTACAACGGTTATATAACTCCAGTTTTTGAAACAAATAACCTTGGATGTAAAGGGTTTATCCGGAGAATAAAAGTATTTCATCAGACCGTTTTCTTTTAAAATAATGAATGAATTGGGTTTATATTATGTATGTGTGTGTTTGTGTTTTTATATGTATAACTAAATTAATATCATAACTTTAACAATACTGAAATTTAGTGAATCCGCGAAGAGCATCCTACAAGATAGGACGGAATACTATCCTCCCATCTACGTTTTACCTGCTACCGAGAAGTATACCTGTCCTTTCAATTGGTTCATTCCTGATCCAACCCGACAACAATACAATTACCGCGCTGCAAGAACTTCCCCTATATTTACTTGATCCAGGGGAGGCAGTTACGGGGTGTCTAGTTATCTCCTCTACGTCATAGTTTCTTTTTTAACGAGAGGGGCTACTTACTAATCGGTAAAGAAATGGCAATGTTCAATCTAAGTTGACGCGAACTCAATTTATTACTGAAAAATAACAAGATTTTATTTTATCCCTAATCTTTTCTTCGAAGGTTTGATTTGTTCTAATTCTGACTATGTACTTTCAATTGCCCCTATCTATTTCGAGACCAAGATCGATTAGTTTGGTTATGTTATTAATATTTAGATGTAATCTTTTAAATCTGGTTAATAGCGAGATTTTATTAAAAGTTTGCTTAGTTCAAGGGTGCCTTTACGCCGAAATGTTACCAGTCACTTTGAAATTATTCTTACTTATTTTACCTTTAAAACATTTCTTTTTTTATTAACCTATTTATTTATGTGTTCTAACTATTTAATTCATTTATATGTCTTTTAAATTTATGCATTAGTTCTTTTAAAATTTATTATTTTTTATTTTTGGTAAACTGTTCTACTGCAGTGATTGTTTTATTTCTGCTTTATTTATACGTTGCTATTTGTTGATTATTTCTATTAATATGGTTAATTGATCAAACAGTTGATTTGCGGATCACTGGAGAGGAAGGGTATAAAATAGTGAAACACGGGGAATAATGTAATGGATAAATTGGTAAATTGTATTCGGCTTTGAGCGAGAAGAAAAAAACATATATATACACATATAGGGAAAACAATTTTTGTTGAGAAAAAAAATTTGGATTTGAACTGTATTATATATATATATATATATATATGTTGAGTTATGGATAGATGGGTACGTTGTGTGTTA
>NW_027107138.1:270983-274404 GCF_000696795.3 Halyomorpha halys | reverse complement strand
TATATATATATATATATATATGTTGAGTTATGGATAGATGGGTACGTTGTGTGTTAAAGCAGCCTAATGTATTTGGACAGCATGGCATTTCTCTCTAGTATTGGTTGATGTACGGCATATAACGAGGTGATCATACAACCCAAAACAGTAGAAGGGAAGGCTTCCCGGGACACCCACCCTCCTAAGACCCAGAAATAACTCTCCGGTGTCATCTTGCCTTTGAAACATTTATTTAAACCGGAATATAAATAAATAATATATTTTAAAAATCAGTCAAATCGAGCAACATTGAATAATTCTACAGTTTGTACTGATCAACAGTGAAATGAACTTAATTTTTTTAATATATAATGAAAGTGCACGAGGCCTTCGGAGTTTTAAGAATGTAGAATCTAACAAAACAAAATAGAATAAAAATTAATTCAACGAAAAATGTTTATTTTGCTTACATTCTTTCCTAAGTAGAAATTTTATTGATTTATATCAATGGAGTAATATTTTTTTGTTAGTCTTTTCAAATGGTCATCGAAATCAACTGTAGAGGAGCAGAATGCAAGAAATTCATCAAATAGATCAACCACCTGCAAAATAATTAAAAAAATTAGTTTCTATCACTCTTAACATGGAAACGGATTCATGGCCGTTCTAGAACTCATCCAAATTAGATGATTGATGATTAATTTACGAAAGTGACAAATAAGGTCATTTTTTTTGTTTTATTTTCGGCTATAACTCCAAAACGGTGGTTTGGTTAACGACATACTATTTCACAAAACTAATGTGTTTTGATATTCATTCGATGCAGAATTTAATGCTGTTTAATTTCTTATACTATAATTGTTTGGCTAGGATGTAGCATTTAGGGGGTACAATCTAAATTCATAGAGCTAATCCGTGACTTAGCTAATTAGTAAGGGCTTACGAACGGCCAGAACCATGTTTCTATGTTAAGAGCGATAAAAACTGATTTTTAAAATTATTTAGCTTTGTACTTTTCCTTTCATCACATGATTTTATCCATATAATATTCTTTCCCCCATCCTCACCAGAATGAAAATTAATTTACAAAATTTTGATTAATTAATAAATTAAAATATCAATCCATTTCTTGATCAATTATCCTATTCCTTATTACCCTCCCCTATAGAAGGAATTTCGTCAAATCTCTTGGATTTCCTGCTCTATCATGCTCCTCTTAAAACCGCACCTTCCGACCATAATTTTTTTAAAATAAAATTAACTAATTATTTTATTTAAATATAAAGAGTAATATACAAACTAAATAATGCTGAGGGATTTAGACCCTTTCTACCTGTACAGCTCCCTCCCCCCTCCCCCGGCTATCTCTCAAACATCACGGTCAAAAGAAGCCCAGTGTGTAAATTCTTTTCGTCGTAGTTTATCGGTCCCATCAGCAAGGCCGTCTTAAACGCAGTGGGGACCCAAAGCCAAAAAAGTCCCTCCAGATTAGAGAATTTTGCTAAAGCTTTTTGGCATATAAATAGTTAAATAAATAATCTCACTACTTAAAACCATTAAAAGTAACAAACCTAAAAACAATAAAATAAAATGAATAAATACACTTTTGCAAGAGTTACTTTTTTTGATTTTTCAAGTTTTTCAAACTTTATTTCTTTAAGTACTATTATCTCTTTCCATTGAAATCATATTTGATATAATTGGAGTTTGAGAGCCTTGGTACGGCACTGCACATCAGTTTTTTTTTTGTTTCAACACCTCTCTTGCAGACGTACTAATTCTTTTTTAAATTTCAACTTGACAATTTCAAAATTCACTCAGATAAGTTACGAAATCAAGTTTACAAATTATTTGGAATCATGCGGCACGTAAGTGATGACAGTACAATATTTTTTCATTTTGTACATCCACGTTTTCCTACTATCAATTTCAAATGAAATGAAATATTAAATGCAAAATTAAAAAAAACTAGCTACATATTTACACGAATATATGACACTGAATTCAATGAAACTTTTCTGAGCGATGCTACGTCTAGAGGTGTCCGAGGGTTCTTGCCAATGTACCTTCGTAAGTACAACATATTTTATGTGATTATACTAATTTTATATATTATCATTTTTTGCCTCTGCTCTGTCTTGATTTAAAGGTTATTATAAGCCAATCGATTTGTTATATCGTTTAAAATAAAAAAAAAATAATAATTGTATTAAATGAGTTTATATGTCTAAAAAATTACTTACACTAAAATACACTATGAGTAAAGTAGACGAACAAAATTTGTTTCTGAAAAGTCAAGTCATATTCGCATTTCGCCTCCATTATAACCCTCAAAAATGAGTTTTCATCAAAATTAGTTATTAGAAATGTTTGGAGATTTTTCTTTTGGCAGCGTTGATGTAATGTATTTATATTTATTCACATTTTTATGAATCCAAAGTTACTAAAACTAAAATTATAAACAGTAATTTCTTTTTCTTATTCTAGACGATTAAATAAATCGATTGGCTTATAATAACTTTTAAATCAAGATAGAGTAAAGGCAGAAAATGATAATATACAAAAATTAGTATAATTACATAAAATATTTGTTTCTAGGCTTCAATACGTCTGCAAGAGAGATGAGGAAAAAAATCTAATGGGCAGTGCCATTATTACCCAAATTGGCCATTACCAAGGTCCTCAAACTCCTCTTATGGATAAATTAAAAAAACAATTTTGGTGGAAAGAAATAAAGGTACTTAATAAATAAAAAAAAATTAAATAAACTTTGGAAAAGTAATAAATAATTATCTAAAAAAACAAAAGAAAAGTATGTTTGGAAATGTTTATTTATTTTTTAGGTTTCTTACTTTTAAAAATTTAAGTGAAATGACGGTTTTAAGTAGTGAACTGTTAATTCCTGATTAGTTGCCAAAGCTCTTTAGAAAAAAAACTCTAGTCTGGAGAGCCTTTTTTTGGCTTTGGGTGTCCAATGGGGACCTTCTTTTTTTTCTGGGGTCCTAAGGTGTAATGGTAAGAACCCCGGGAAACCTGTAGATCTGACATCGCTGTGAAAGGTTTCATTGAAATCGGTGTTCTCGTATCCATAGTCACCACTTGCTAATCGTCATACAAAATCCAATGCGTTTAACTAAAATTTCTAAAACTCTCAATTTAAGATTTGTGCGTGATTAATTAAAATGTCAATAAATTTAAAGCGATGAGAAGCAAAGGGTACAGGTGACAATATTGTGAATAAAATATTACATTTTGATCTACCTCTGCCTAAACTAAATTCCGGCTTCAATATTGACGAAATTGTGAATTTCAGGTAATATTACTTCTTTGTTTTAACTCAAAATTATTCCTTGCAATTGATCCTAACAAAACATTAATTTTTTGTTCGATTTATTTTGTGTTTTTTTTTCAAAATATATCAGTCCTACTGGTCTAGAGACCC
>NW_027107138.1:266974-269495 GCF_000696795.3 Halyomorpha halys | reverse complement strand
TAATATGTCAGTCCTACTGGTCTAGAGACCCCTAATAACTTTCTAAACCTCTACAACGCAAGTTATTAAATACTAAATAATAGCTAAATTTCATATTGTCCGGGAGCAAATTATGTTTGACCACTATTATTAATTCGAAATATTAAGCGCTTTAAGTAGGACATTCCGAATAACTGTCGGTTGTTGCTTGTATTGGTTGTACTCAAGAATTTCTATTTTTAAATCCAGGAGTTTTCGCATGTTCTAATATGGAACAGGCCACTTTCTACTTACTACCCAGGAAATTACCAAGGGTGAAAATTAATATTTCACCATGATTACTCCTAGTGATTAGTTATTCAGAAATTGAAATGGGATCTAATCATACTTTATTAATTCATATAATAATTACTTCAAAATTAATCAAACCCCTAAAAGTGATAGTTAGTATGATAAAGTCTTATAAAAAAACTACAACCTTGCCTTGAGGTGAACGAATGGTAATTTAAGTGGAGAGAAGGTGAATTAGTAATGTTTCTTACATATCAACAGCTTTTTAACCCTTAACCAAATAAAAACCACTCATTAAAGTGGCAATAGTTGAAAAAGAAACGACTTAATTATAGGCTATTGGCGACTTATTTATAGGCTATTGGATATTTATTTATAGGCTATTGGCGACTTATTCTGCTCAAAATGTTTCAATTTTTTTTTATATATATTTTTTTTATTCTGCATGATATTGCATAATTATTACATTAGGCTGAAATTTATGACAAAATGTATTTTAATGAAATTTTCAATTATCTATGAAGTAGGTCACTGAATTATCAAGTTGTTTGTGACAACCAGTTTGGTTTTCGATATTAACTTAGAGGGGCCTTGCTACAACAACTTATGGGATGAGGGGGGAAAGGATCAACAATTTTGACCTGTCAGAGGAGTATTCCTACCTAAATAGTGTCTATGAGTAATTTTGATCATTTTAACCTCAATTGTCGCTGTTTGAAGTAGGTGACGGGCCGTCTGTAGCCTAGCGAGTTAAAGCGCCAAGTTAAAAGCTGGTTCGAATAACGACCTGGGGGTCGACATTTATTTGTGTGGCAGTAGCGCGAAATGAACCTTGACCCCTCACTATGTTAGAATAGGGTGGTAACTGTGGATAATCCCCTCCCCTGGGACATCAGAAATGATCAGGAAGGAGGTCTCAACATTTTCCAATTTTTAAAGTTTCAAATAATTGGGGTGGGAAGGACGCCCCTGGTAACTTATCAGTACCAATGGGTTTACATAACTCTTAGGCCTCGACTTGTATTATTTAGAGATGGGAGAATAGTCCATCTTGTATTATTCATTTCCAGTTTGCTGCATATAGCTATTGAATTTTTTTGTTATCTTTCTTGTTTTTGTGCTATGTTCGATGTTTCATACTAACTATGGTCAAATTCATGACCGTCTGGAGAAGGGAATCTTACCGCCTTCACCTGAGGAGACACTCATTGACGAGTTTCACAACTTTTTGAGTCAAGCATACTTTTGAAAGCTTTTCTGAAAATATAAGTTAATATTAAAATGTGTAACACTTCATCGAAATTGAAAAAAAAAAAAAAATTAAAAACATAAAATTTATCTTAGACATTTTGCTTGTTCCACCTTATGAATTTATAAAAACACACTTTTTTTTTTTTTTAATAGATCTTACATATCTGTTTTTGAATTGAGGTGATTAGTTCACACCCAAAAAGTTGACAAGAGCCCCTGGTTCACGCTATGAGTTAGAGCACTACTTTCACTCTTGCCAACACAGAACCACGTCAAAACCCTAAGATATTAAGACCTAACACAATCCTCACATATAAAACTTGGTTTCCCTAAATTGTATCTTTAGTGATCTATACAATGTTCCGTTATCTACACAAACAACTTCAGTTGACGCAATGTGAACATGAAAATAAAAAAAAAAAATAATAATTAACCTTTTTGTGGTTGTTTGTTATTTAGTGGAATTAATTTTTTATTATTAAATATCAATCAAAAAGATTAAGGAAAAAACGTTTTGAATCACACTAACATTATATGGTAGTTTATAATTAAAAACTGAGAGAAAAATGCTTCATTGAATAACAAGATATGCTGCTCGAATTATAGTGGCTTGCAACAAATACACAGTATTCCTATCAGTCCTATGATATACTATGAATACTAAAATTAGTAATTAAAAAAGTTATAATAAAATATAAATACTAAAATAAGTGATTAACAGTTACAGATATTCTACTTTCTTGTTTTTCCTAATAACTATAAATAATAAATACGTAAATAAATAAGTTAAAAAAATAATAAATAATTTTTAAAAAATAAACAAATATGTCACAATAACAAATAAATAAGTTAAAAAAGGAATAAATGGTTTAGAAAATAACAAATAAATAATATGAGATATATTCATAGCTAATTACAAAGCAGGGGATGCCCAGAGAGTTCAGAATAATATTTTCGACCAAATCGATTTATAAGGGGTATTCATGATGTTGTGTTAAAT
>NW_027107138.1:262347-266349 GCF_000696795.3 Halyomorpha halys | reverse complement strand
ACGCTTTAACATAGATCATGAATACCCCTAATATAATGCTGACTACCTGGGTCTTCTAAAAAGCCCCTTGTTCTATTTGGTATTGTCCCCCGCAAACCAGGGGCCTCTAACAGTGAATTCACTTTCTCTCCGAAGGTCTCGCGGAATTTTTCTTATAGGAAAGGGACGGATTTTTCGTAGATTGCTTTCTTCTCCCTTTCCATTGCAGCCGCTTGATCAAGGTCATTATTCTCGAATCGTACCGTCAGATCCAAGAAAAAAAGCTGTACCCCGGAATAGAACTTAGCACAGTTTCGTTCTATAGTCAAACACTGCATACCTTTTTAACGTTTCGGCCTTTTTTATTGCTATTTTCAAACTTTTTGATCTTCACCCCAGTCATAAAATTAAAAAGTATTTTCAAATATACAACTCTTGGAAGTTGTAGTTTATTTGAAATTTACCTTATTTCTGGCTCTTAATTTGCTGAGGTCATTTGTTTTCTCGGGGGTCTTATGCCTTATTATTAACCTCCAGAACAAGACAATAAGTATAAACCGTCTCTTTTTCATCAAACATATTTCAAAAGGTTTTTCCTTTAATCTTTTTGATTAATATTTAACAATAAAAATAACTGATTTAACATGAATATTGTCAGATTCATGAGAAAGGACGAAATTTGGTTCGATATCGCTCCTTATCATTATTCCCAAGCAGAGAATCTCAGTGTTTAAGCCCTGATGGAAATCTGCTATGTACAAGTGTTACCGACAACTTAGTAACTACTGATACTCAGTATATAATATATGCTATACGTTTATATGTTTATATTATTTCTTATCTAGAGATCGGTTCTTCGTGCAGTTACCAAAATATGTAACTGCCAGTTCCCTGGCTTCAAATTCCGCCAAACCTCGGCTGAAATTCGAATTATGGAAAAAACATTCCAATAACACTAATCTTATTTTGCACGAAACTACACGTTGTAGAGTTTTCCCACAATTTTGCACATTTTGAGTTTTATCTGCAAACAATTTCACGTTTTCCTCGTTTTTACGAAATTTTGATTACTGTAGCATAAAATTGAATGCTTAAACTAGATTTATCCTATTATGGACATATAAGCCTATATTTATTCTTTTTATTGTTTTTTTCCTTATTTGTCCATGGTCATTTTTTCTATGGTCAAAATGGTCCATTTATTATTTATGGTTGAAATTGACAACTTTGAGGTAAAGCAATACGTTTATTAATATATTAGAGTCGAATTCAACCTTTAAAAAAAGAACACGTTAAATGAAGAATATTTTTGGAATAGTATTAACTAGTGATTTTGGGTAGCTATGAAAAGTCTCTCATGAATAAAACTTTAGTATATTCTTTTTAGCTTGCACCGACTTAAGCCCTTCATTCTTTCGTCGGGCTTTGTTGTGTCGAGAGGGATTTTCAATTTATTTATTTTTTAAATTATTATATTATACTACCTATATATATTATTCTAACTAAAAATCAATTGGTCTGATCAATATGAATTAACCTATAAATTTTTAATTGAACTTTTAAAATTTTTCAACATTCACTTATTATTATATTTTGTTTTTTAGGTTAGGGGTACATTCGCCTCTAAATTCATAATTGAAAACTAAGCTAAATGTTATGCGAAATTTTAGGGGTTAGGTTAAGTTAAGGTAGGGTTAAGTTAAAAAAAAAAAATTGTTTGGGAGAACATTTTTCTACATAGTGCTTTGAATATTTTTTCTAAAATTTAAAATTGAGGTAGTTTTAAGAATTTGGAAACCTGAATAAAGGCCTTCATAACAGGAATATAAAAATATTCAATACAATCACAAGGTATTTATAACATTTAATAAAATAAAAGGTATTTTACGGTTTTTTGAGAAGTGTCTTATATCGCTTATTGATAATCCCCCGCGATAATGATAATGCCCTTGAAAAAAACAAGTAGCCATTAATGTTTTGGTATGACGACATTTCGACATAATCATACGTTAGACTTATTTACTCAGTGCTAGTGTTATTTTAATTTTCTTTGTCAGTTAAGCAATTATCTATAATGGGCTATGTTCTTTATCATTGAGTACTGTACTGAATCGTGCAGTTGCTAATTGTAAAAACACTACTGTAAAGACTCCACTAAAGTTTTTATCAGTTAAGATTTCCAAAGTGCCAAAATATGTCAAAACTAGAATGGATCCAAAGTCATTATCGAATCTAAATAATAAATTATATTTCTGTGAACATCTATTCAATGTAAGTATATTACAAGATACAAATTGTAAGTTCATTAGAGGTATACTTATTCCGAAAGACTACTTGAAGTAATTAAAAACGTAATGATTTTGTCTTCCAGTTGGAAAACGATACAGTGAATTATTAACATAAATACGTAATAATTTAAAAACAGCTAAAAAGTGTGAATCGCTAAATCTGTTGTTTGTTTATATTTAAATGACGTCACATATGAAACAATCATGGTATCATAATGAAATCATCATCGTTTTCCTTCTGTTGGCACACATATTAAAAATCTTAGTTTTAAAAACTAAAATTAAAAATTAATCCTGTGTCTCTATTGGGTTTCTGAATTGAGTTACAATAATATTAACATTATTATTTTTTTTTTTCTATATCGTCAAATACCATATTAGTTTCCTCAAAGTTCTTCTCAATTCGGACAAAATGTTAGGTTTATATTTGTATAAATGTAGATAATATTTAGCGAGTTTACTTTGATTCAAACAGCGATAGATGATCATTTCTTGTATTAATATTATCAACTAAACAATAACGTTGGTGATTATTGTACCATTTGGGCGTTATATACACAATTTGAGTTTTTACTGAATGACTTTGCGGATTTTGGGTTTTCTTACTGCTCGTCTTTTGCTGCACAAATTTCCTATCTCAAATTATAACATACAGCTCTAACCGTAAATAAGGTCGATGAAAATCACGTTTGAGTGTACTCAGTCGATTCATTTTTATTTTGTATATTTTTGAAATCACTAATTTAAAAAATATTTCTGTTACAGATTGGTGATGTTTGTCAACGAAAAGACCCCCTTGAGAGGGTCAAATAACTATGTTCCTTATTCGTTTATGAGCGACAGGCAGGGTTCTTTTAAAAGGAAAGTTCGACAGTACCAATGTTTTATTTGCGTGTCTGTTTTGTAAGTATTTAAAATTTGATTGAATAAAAATTAAAAGAAATTGATAATTAAGTTTTATGATTCTTTTTTTCTTTTACTATCATTCCAGATTGACATGTGCGTTATTAGTTGTCCTAGCGATATTATTGTATCCAGATGCTAGTGACATGGCTGACAACTTCAACCAAAGTGATCTTCTTCAACTACCCCTGAAAAAAGGTACTTGAACATTATAATAATTTTATTTAAAAAGAAAAAATAAATTAATAAATGATTTAGTATTAATTAAAAAGATCAAGGTAAAAACCTTTGGCACCATATTAAACCCACATTTGTTTTGTACAAAATTATATCGAAATAAATATTGATCTCTTTGTTATTCTACAAGAATAAAGATTTCTTCCATATTTCTGTAATCTTTTCAATTGGCCATTTTCAAACATTGCCTCTTCGCACCAGTCAGATTATTAGAATTTATTTACATTTATACTACTCTTGACAATATTTGTTACAATTTATTTAATTGTTTTATTATTTCAAGCTGATTTGTGACTAAGGTAATTTGTTTTCCTGAGCTTTTATATGGTTTTAATCTCCATAAAAGCACTATACGAATAGTAACTTTTTTTTCGACCATATTTCACCTAAATCAACTTGGTTTCCAATGATTTGATATATCGAATAGTTTTTGACAACATGACTGGGTTGAAGAGAAAAATATCTATTAAAAAGAGCAAAGATGTTACAGAAATGTAAAATATATGTATCTGAGAATCCCACAGCTGTGGCTCCCTCCGGTATTGTCAATTTGAATATTGCGTCTGGGACAAATTTCGTGATGATTTAGAAAACA
>NW_027107138.1:256361-260317 GCF_000696795.3 Halyomorpha halys | reverse complement strand
TCGTACATGACGTACAGAAGAGCCCTAATATCGAGCCCTGTGGGACACCACCAGGCATCTTGTTTCTCCTTTCGCCAATGTCTGAAAAATAAAACAGAACCCTATCTTTGAAGTAGTCTGTGGGAACTCTCGTAAGATAGGCTGGCACCGCCATAGTCCGTAGGGCTATGATTGCTGCATAACACTTAGCACCTCTCCTCCACCTTGCCCCTGCAATTGCTGTGCGGGCCATCTCGTCTACCAATTCAACAGCATCTATGGTGGATCGCTCTTTACGAAATCCGTATTGAGACCGCGAGAGGCCATTAACTCCCTCCGTGAACTCTGTCTGAGGGAAAGGATTTTCTCCAATGCCTTACCCATACTATCCAATAAGAAAATTGGACGATAGGTTGACGGGTTTTACAGTCTTCCCTTACTCTTTGGAATAAGTACGAGACGCTGTCTCTTCCAAGGTTTCGGAATTGAGCCTTCACGAATACAAGAGATCGATGAAAAGATGAAAAGATTTTTTCCTGAGAGCCACCTTCAGAGCCACATTAGGAATTCCGTCCAATCCTGGTGCCCTGCCATGTTGTAGGTCTTAGGCGAAGTCCTCTTATTCTTCCTGTGTGATTTGTGGAAAATCCGTGGTATTGTCTATACATTAGTATTTGCCTGTTCAGGGAATAGTGTTCTGACAATACTGTCTACCTCATTTGGTCTCGTGGGGAGTGCATCGTGCCTTTACATAGTTTCTTGAGTGCTACTTTGTAAGGTCTACCACATGGGTCTGCATCCACCTCATCACAGATCTCTCTCCAGCAACGTCGTTCGCTTTCTTTAATGGCTTGTCGGAGGTTCCTTCTAGCTCTCTTGAATTCTTCTTGAAGCACAGGAAACTCCGGCAGACGTCTGGCTCGCTGGTAACGTCTTCTTGCTTGGTTGCAACACCGGCGAAGACCGTTAATAGTAACCGCTGTTTGTGTACCTCCATAGGCTTGACGGATAGATTTCACTGCTGTGGTGGGCACTGAATCTTCACCCAGGAGAGGTTTTAAGGCCTCCGTAACCTCCTCTTTTGTGGTGAGAGCATCCAAATCTCGCAGGGGATTTGCAGGGAGTCCTCGAAAAGGGACTCCTCCATCCAAGTTCGGCCTTCCGCCCCTTCCGCCCCTTCACCAAGCACACCCTCCATTGAGCTTTTTAGTGAAGCAAGAGATTGCTGTTTTTCCGGTCCAATTCCTCCAGTAAAAGCTCGCCTTTATTAATTTTTCGGATCGATTGATGAAGCCATTTCCACCATCGCCGGATATTCTCTCACCTTTCCCAGGACATCTGAGTAGGACTGGCTCTCCGGGATTTTTATAATTACTGCATCAGGCCTCGGTGCCTTAGGGCGAGGTTTCTTCCTCGATCTTTTCCGCACTTCTTGCCATCACTCTTCATATTGTTCTCCATGTTGAACTGCATTAGATCTCTGAGGGCGATCTATGTTTTGTATGTGAGTGTGTGTTTTTTTTTCTACGAGGGTTGGTGGAAATCTTCAAAAGACACGGATAGGCCCGTACCTATTCGTGTGTGGGATTCTTACCCACTAGAACCACCGCCCTACACCTGTTTCTGGTGAGAAACAGGGGGTGCCCTTGGTTAAGCAGCATAATATTGACAATATTATCTGCTGTCGGATCTGAGCCGCAAACGCGTCGGAAATCTCTTCTTTCTTCATGAAAGCGGTGACAGAAGAAGAAAACGTATTCTGCACTCTCTACCGTTCCTGGGCACAATGGACATTCTCCAGTCTCATCGAGCTTAAACTTATACTGGTAGGCTCAGAAGCAACCATGCCTTGTGATAAACTGGGTGATATAATAATCTACCTCCCCGTGGTTCCTATTCACCCAGGCCTCGATGTTGGGCACCAGCCTGTGCGTCCATCTTCCACTGAATGCGATAATCCAGCGACGTTGCCATTTTCTTATAGTCTCCCTTCTTAATTCGTCTCTTGGAATATAGTCAGCACTATTATAAGAGCGGCTCCTCTCATCTGCGATCAGCTCAATCGGTGGCATCCTGGCCACCACGCAAGCAGCTTCGTATGAGACTGTATGAAACGCGCTGATCACTCTTAGCGCACACCTACGATACACCGGAACCATCGGTCTTCTGTAGGCCTCAGTACCCAATGCATCCTTCCATATCGCAGCTGCGTAGACCAGAATGGATGGGATCACATAGGATATCAACAACCTACGGCTGTTCCTGGGTCCGCCTATGTTGGGCATTAAACATGACAGTGCGGTGGTTACTCTAGCCGCTTTACCATTCACCCGCTGGATATGCTCTCTGAACCGGAGTCTATCATCGATTCTTACCTAGAGGTAAGTCAAAGAAGGCTTGGACTGGATCTCTTGCCTACCCACTCTGGCTTCCCTCACTTTCCTGCTACTGACGAGAAGGGCCTCTGTCTTACTGTCTGCTAGTTGCAGCCCTACAGATTCTAGCCAATGGAAGCGACACAATGGTTGGCCTTTAGAATGAGCTCTTCTTTATATTTTGCTTCGACGACCACCGCGATATCATCTGCAAAGCCCACTATTTCGGAACCCTCTGGTAGACTAAGCCTAAGGACTCCGTCGTACATTGCATTGCACAACAGAGGTCTCAGCACCGAACCCTGGGGTACACCGCCAGTCACTTTAAACCTTCTCGAGCCGTCCTCTGTCGAACATATCAAGGTCCTATCCTTGAAGTAGTCATGAATCATACTCCTGAGGTATTCAGGGACGTTCATTACCACTAGGGCATCCAGGATACAGCTCCATCTTGCTGTGTTAAAGGCATTCCTTACATCCATCGTGACAATAGCACAATAGCATTTTGCGCCTCTTCTCCATCTCTTCCTTGCTATAGCATTCCTGGCCTTTTCCACCACCAACGTGATAGCATCTACTGTGGATCTCGCTTTCCGGAAGCCAAATTGATTCCTGGAGAGGCCTGCCACTCCTTCTGTGAACTCTTGTATTCTATTTGCAATGACCATCTCCAGAGCCTTCCCTGTTGTATCCAACAGGCAAATCGGTCGATATGCTGAAGGTTATGATGGCCTTCCTTTGCTCTTTGGGATCAGAACCAGGCGTTGCCTTTTCCATGGTGAGGGAAAGGACCCCTCACGCAAGCAGGAACTAAAGACATCCAGAAAGAGATCTGATCTGGATTCCATTGCCTCCTTTAGTGCTACATTCGGAATACCGTCTATGCCAGGGGCCTTTCCCATCTGAAGGCTTCAGCAGATGTCACTGAGCTCTTCTGTCGTTACCACTGGCACATCAAATGGGGGCCACGACTCTGTCTGCCTTAATTCCTCTTATGTGTGTATGTGGTTTCTTCGTTTAAAGTAACTTTTAAAAAAAAATAACCAATTCTCATTGTTAGCAATATAAAAAATTTATAAATACGAAATATTACAGATTTTATGATTAACTATTCATCTGATTCAAACGGGCAAAATCGAGAACCCCCGATCTTTCCCGATTGCATGACGGCTTCATTATCGTTTGTTAAACTTTTTTATCCTCTACAATGTTAAATTTATATTTGTTATGACCACCTCGAGGACCCTAAAATTCGAATTTTTATTGCCACAGAAAAATCAAAATTTTTTGTTCGTAATCTTCGCCTTTCCTTGGCTTCGGATTATGTTTTTATTATAAAACTTCAAAGGTTTAACACGAGCACACATCAACACAAAACTTGTTGACACATTTATGCTAGTAAGTGAAAGTTTGTAATGTGCGCATTACACCAGATTTCTGATTTTGATATGAACTTTATATGAATAAATCTGTATAAACAAAAAATACACATAGATACCTACTAAACAGATATTATTGTATAGTATTATATTAGCAGATATTACCTCTTCTACTTTGAATGACTACCTGGAGTAAGATCGGATCAAAAGGTAGTTTTATATT
>NW_027107138.1:251280-252287 GCF_000696795.3 Halyomorpha halys | reverse complement strand
GAGGTGATAGCGTTCGTGAGGCAGAGATTGATGGCGTGCAAGCTGTCTCACGAACTTGATATGCAGCCTTATTCCGACGCTCCACGTGCTAAACCCGCCGGTAGAGGGAAGGGTGGAATCTCCTTGCTTGCTAGCGAAGTCGGCACGAAGGAACGTAATTCTCCGGGTCCATCCGGGTCGCCACCTAGGCGTACGTCTCCGGGGAAGTCGGGCAGATCGGGGCGTCGCCAGTCACCCGGCACTCCTTCGCGCGGGAAATCCGTCTCTCCCGGTAAAGAACGTTGTCCCCGTTGCGAGGGGCGGCACCTCTTGGGGCGGTGCTTCCGCTTTCTGGCCTTGACCCCTCAGGAGCGTCACGACTTTGTCAAGTCATCCGGTCTGTGCCGGAACTGCCTGAGGTCGGGTCACCACGCGTCAAAATGCCATTCCGAGTACACGTGTACGTTTTGTCGCGCCAAACACCACAGCGTGTTGCATGTAGGGAGCCGATCGGGTTCCCCCGCCGCCGTCACTTCGCCGAAGTTCGCTGATTTTGTGGGTCATACCCGTGTTACGTCCGGGCCTCATGATTGTTGTTCGGAGGCAGTTATGGGAACTGCTTGTGCCGAATTGCACGGGCCAAAGCATTCCGCGCCCGCACGGCTACTGCTGGATTCCGGCAGCCAGTACACCTTTGTCACTGCCGAACTCGCAGCGAAGATTGGCGGCCAGCTGCAACCTTTCGACGGAAGAATCGCCGGTTTGGGAGGTACTCAGGTCGCCGACATCAAGGGTGCGATGACGTTCCGGCTTCGGTCCTTTATCGACGATACAACGAACATCAAGGTCCGTGCGATCGTTGTCGAACGTATTACCTCCGACTTACCCAGGCGTCCGGTTCCTTCGCGGGTGATCGGAGATTTGTCTCGCCACGTTCTGGCCGACCCTTCCTTTGGCGTTCCCGGCCCCATCGAGTTGCTCATAGGCGTTGACCTATACCCCCGCCTAGTTACTGGTGCTCCCACCAA
>NW_027107138.1:248696-251230 GCF_000696795.3 Halyomorpha halys | reverse complement strand
AGATATTATTGTATAGTATTATATTAGCAGATATTACCTCTTCTACTTTGAATGACTACCTGGAGTAAGATCGGATCAAAAGGTAGTTTTATATTTTTGATATTAGGGGGGGGGGTGGTACGGTCAGGATGACTTCCGAATTTTGGAATCCTTATAGGACAGGCCGGGATTATACCGTAAATTATTATGTTAGATATTTCTGAATAGGGCTGTCCGTAGGTTAGGGAGTTGAAACGTAGGTCTTGGCAACCTGAGAACAGAAGCAACGTCGGTTCGAATACGGCCTGAGCGGTCTACTTGGTGGTCCCACGAAATGAAAACCTGACTCTCCACCATGGTGCTAGAATAGGGTGGTACCCTGTCGATAGCCCCCCTCCCCCTTGTTTGTCGGTAATGACCAGGAAGGAGTCTAAAAAAAAAATAAAAAGTATTTCTGACTATTGTGTTGTCTTATCAAATGTGAGGAAGTGTTAGAAGGATAATTTAGGTAATCTTAGATAAATTACATGTGGTAATATATTACTTATTTTAAGTTTAAGATTTTTCGAACAAGTTGTTGGATCAAGTCATAGCCTGCTAAGTGAGCCACAAACATTTTTTTCTCTTAAGATTACTGCCTCTCAAAATAGAGGCAAAAACATTCCTTTTTATTTATAGCCCGAAATGTAAGTACATTCGAACAATTATATCGAAGATAGTTAACTAATTAGCTCTGCTTAACATGTTTGCTGCATCTAACTATTATTTCTTTCGAATTGCTTAGGCACAAAAAAAAAAATATTAAAATGAAGTTTTCTCCAGTTATTAGTGCCAAAACAAAAACGTTTTTGTTTTTTTAGACTGCACATAGACCTGAATTCAAGAACGCTGTTTTCCAAATATAGAACTCTTTGCTTTCGAGGACAACCACTAAACTTTCTTCAAGTTATGCTCTTTCAGTAATATCACAGAAAACGTTTAGTCCTCAATCTTTTCTGCCCAGTTGAAGTACACTAGAATGCTCAACTCCAATAAAGAAATATGTAGTCATTACTATATGACATGAAAACACATGCCTTCCATCAATTGAAAATAGGATGAAGGATAATTTTAGTTTTATAAAAATTCATAGCTTAAGTGGTTCACAGTTTTGCCCTGGGATAATTTGAACATCATCGGTATGAACCTAATCTATGAATGAAATATGAACTAATTAATCCTCCGGAAAACTTTGGAGCTAAGAACAGTTTTAGTGGAGCTTAGAGGAGATATACTTACATTATTAGAAGTATGCTTATTTATTTAAGTTGTATAATGTAATTAATTTGTTCGGAAGCCATGTTTAAGACATGATATTTTAACAAAAGAAGGATTCCAATATTTCACACTTTTTTAATTATTCATTTATTTATGGTGTTACGTTTCTGATATCATCAAATCTTCGAAACGTCTCTAATTGTAATGTGTCCCCCTTTTTCTTCTTTTTCCTAAGACACATTTAAAATTTTATTACCATCATAGGAATATATCAATAGTATTATTGGCTTCACTTATCAACCATGTTGAGTTTATAGTCAGACATAATAGTACTGACCCTATTTCTATCACACTTGTAATCATTATCAGCAAAAGCAATCACTTATTTATAAATCTGTCATAGAAAATAATATAATATAACAGAATGTCATATAAATGAATTTTTACAACACACTGTTTTAACTTTTTTTTTTTTTTTTTAAAGGATTTGGCTGTTTGTTTCGAATCTACTATTTTATCTATATACAGATTAATCTTTATTTATTTAAGCTTATTATCCGCAAACTGAATTTTTCATAATAATATTATTATAATTTTTCAATATTTTGGTATTATTTTTGAGATTTTTATTCAAGAAAATTTTATAACTAAAAACAATTTGACCAATTATGACCTTTAATATTATATTGCAGATCACGATTACGCTTTTAATTAACAAAAAAAATTAAAATGTTAGTTGTCAGTATTTATTTTTTTAAATATCTTACCTTGAAATTTCAAACTCCATATGCACTGGTATGTTTTGGCAAATAATCGGATATCAGGCTGAGTACAGTGGAAAAACGGTATAATGGAAAAACACGGTATAGTGGAAAAACAGAATCTAGAGTCTCCGGTCACTTCATTGACCACTTGATTATTCAGAATTCTGGGCGCCAAAGAATGTCGCTGGGAAGGATAGATGGCTGCCAAATAAAGCAGCTTCACAAATTCCTGAACTTCCTGTCATAAAATAAATTTCTCTAACAAAAAACTGGATTCCAGTTTACGAATAACTATTTTTTTTATATAAAGAAGTAGTGGAAATAATTTTGGAATGGAACGAATTTAGTTAGTTAAGTTTGCTAATCGAGAAGGTGTTCTTCTTCCAAAAGATTTTCTCACTTCAATAAATTATGTTATTTTTTAAAAATTGTATTCAGCTAGAACATCCATCTGTAATAAAAATTATTATATACATATTTACAGTCAGCTGTAGACTATTACTGTCGGATTTAGGTAATCCGATTTTTTCGTTC
>NW_027107138.1:227104-243858 GCF_000696795.3 Halyomorpha halys | reverse complement strand
TATGTTTTATATTATCACCTACATAATAATTAAAACCCTGCAGTATAGCACGAGCAGGTCCCGATGTATACAATTACATATTAGGTGATCGTCTAGATCAGCTGATTCAAATGTATATATAGACGAGCTAGTCTCAATAAAAGTCAGTGTTTGAATAGCAACAGAGTTGGTCATTTCTCTTTTTAGTCTTTGTTTTACCAAACGCTTAACAGGTGCCGAAACCCGGGAACTTTAGATACCGGAGTAAAATTTGTTTTAATGAAGAATTTTTATTGTTTTTTTTTCTCAGATTCCAAATTGTTTTCTTCTTCTCTAATTTTCTTTTCTAAATAAAGGCTGCCAACGGTATCGTCCGACAAGCGGTATTTAACCTGGAAGCTTTAAATCAAAATGGGGTTACTACCGGAAGTTACTCCAGCGGGAGCCCACGCCACAACACTTGAGTGGGTAGAAGTACGCACAGCAACCGCTAAGACTTGAGGAAGGCCGTTTCTGACCTCGAACTGTTTCCGGGGAAACAGGAGAATTGAGGCATTAAAAGCAGCGGCTGTGTTCAGAGTGAAGAAGAGCTTCCTAAATCAGATTCAGGCAGACGAAGAGACCCTTTGGAGAGTTATCAAGGAAAGATTAAAGAAGGCTTTCGGAGGAGGATGGTGGGCCCCAGAGTAAGATATATTTATGATGATCCGAGAGACAAAGGAACCGAAACCGTCTAATGGGCAGTATGCCGCGGAACTCTTGGCACGCTATAACAGAATTGCAGATAAACTCAGCGAGATGAGGGAAACAATCCAGATACAGGGTCAAATGCGATTCCTATCCATGGTACCAAAGGTTCAATTAGCAAAAGAGCTGCGGAAGAAGGAGGGATTTCCAAGAAAGCGCTCATTTGTGGAATGTGCTTCGAATGTGGCAATGAGGGTCATATCGCTAGGCAATGCCCCTAAATAAAAGAAGAAACGAAGGCCAGGGTGAGCCAATAGAAGTGAATACTCAATGAGCAGGAAAAACCTACGACTACGACATAGCGAATCTTCAGAAGCATCAGGGGTATTAGAGACGGAAAAGCTCAGGAATCTAGAAACAGAAGCAGACTCAGAAGCAGAGGAGGAGCGTGGAGATGAGGGCCAAGAAGAGGAAAGACACGCGAAATTTAAAGATGATGTCTGCAGAGGGGCGGCCGCACATTGGAATTACGGATAATTATGGAGAAGCATACCTATAATACGAGTGAAGGAAGGCGTAAACTGACTGGTGAACACCGGGAGTTCGAATTCAATCGTGTGGCGAGGAACATTGGAGATATTGGACGGTAGAGAAAGGACATCCCAGGTCAAGGTGTGTAACTGTCAATTAATTACCCTGGGTGGACCCTGCTGCAATGAGGGGGAGGCAGTAATAGGCTTGAGTAAGTGGGAGCTCAAGGGAAATAAGTGACGGTTCATGTAATGGGAAAGATGCTTGAAACTATCAAGAAATTATAGGATGCGACCTACTGGATAAACTGGTGGCGCGTATTATGAACGAAATGTGGTAATGGTATATAGAAATTGTAGGAAAGAAATATAGTTGCCAGAGACTCCTGAGGCCCGGGAATGAGAGGGTAGGCACGGTGGTGCGATATTTTTTTTTAAGGAGGGAGACAGACTGGGCGCTACTGGGAAAACAGTTCATGAGATTTCGCTGAATCAAGATAGCATGACTTATGTAAAGGAAAGGCGGTATCTCCAAGCACTTCGACAGCACATCAAAGAATAGATAGAGAATCTGAGAAGGCAGAAGATAATTATTAACAGCACCTCGCCATATAATAGTTCTTTGTGGGTGGTAAGAAAGAAGAGTACGCCAGGGGATGGCAGGGAGAAGTACCGTCATTGACCACAGCAGACTGAATGAGAAGTACCCGATCCCGAAATTCGAGGACATTTTGGATAGATTGGATGGAGCGAAAATTTTAAGCACGCTCGACTTAAAGGGGGTACCATCAAATTAAGATGCATCCCAGAGACCAGTATAAGACCGCTTTCACCTTCGAACGTCGGTATTATGAATTGGCATTATTTCCAAGGATGCCATTTGGTCTTAAGAACGCATCCGTGACTTTTCAGATGCTGATGGATGAGTTCCTGAGAAGACTGGACGAAGCAGTTTGTCAAGTATACATGGACGACTTACTGGTGTTCAGCAAATCGGAATAGGACCATGTGGACTATATAAGGAGTGTGTTCCAGCGCATGAGGGAATTTGGCCTAAAATTATCCAGAGAGAAGTTGGTGTTGGGGCAGAACCGAATTAATGTTTTGGGGCACACTATCTCCAATGACAGCGTGGGACCAGATATACAGAATGTGACCCTGTAAAGGATGGCGGTACCCAAAGACGTGAACGGAGTTCGGCGATTGCTGCATTGAGTGCTGAACTATTACAGAAGATTCGTACCGGACATGGCGTAATATCTTGTACCCCCTCAGCCATCTACTGAAAAAAGGGAATACAATAAAGATAACACCTCAGATGAAGAACAAAGTCCCGAAGTGCATAGAGAGACTACAGAGGGAACCGTTCTTGGCATTCCCTGATTTTAAGAAGAAATTTACCCTTACGACTGATGCAAGCGAATACGCTCTAGGTGCAGTGTGGATTATCACAGGAATATGACGAAGGAGAAAGCCCCAGAGCGTATGCGAGTCGACGTCTCACCAATGCAGAGACTCTCTACAGCGTCCTGAAACGCCAATTGCTGGGAATTGTGTGGGCAGCAGAATACTGCGGGCCATATATTTTTGGGAGATGTTTTCGGGTACACACTGACCATAGACCGTTGCAGTGGGTTGGTAAACTGAAGGAGACATCTGCTCGGATCACCAGATGAAAGGAGATCCTTAGCCAGTACAACATTGCGTATAAGCCTGGGAAGAACAACTTGGTCGCGGACTAGCTTTCAAGGGCCGTAATGATTAATGCAATCGAGGATGAGAAAGGTGAACCATCTGGAAGTAGGAGCCAGTTCCTAAGAGAGTGAGCACCAGGGAAAGAAGAAGAACAAGAAATACCAGACACCGAGATCATTGTAGGCAAATCAGAAGATGAACACTCGATTGCAAGTAGACCCACGGAAATAGAAGAGTTAGACGAGATCGTGAACGATAAACGTCGCCAGATAATTTGGAAAACCAAGACTTCGTGATCAACGAAAATGGAGGATGGGAAATATGGTCCTCACCGGGTGTCAATGAAGATCAGATTTGCAGAGCATTGAAAAATGCATCTAAAGCGGGACAGACCCACCACTTGTATATTTGCAATACAATTCTTTGGGACAAGGTTCAGCGCCTCTGGCGGAAGGAAAAGATCGTTATAGACCGAAAATTTATTCAGTTCACCATGATTGTGGAGACTCTCCGGGAACCAGAACCACAAAAAGAGGTGACGCTTGCCTAGCACCTGAGCAAGATGAATATGAGGATGGCCTGAACTTTACAGGAGCTGCGCCGACGATATTTTTGTTGAATGAAGCGCACCATCCAATACACCATAGGTAGTTGTGAAGTATGCCTACGAACCAAACATGACCGGCACCCACTGCAAGCGATACAAGAAGAAACGCCCACAGCAGAAATGCCACTTAGTGATCTTCAGGTGGATTCGGTCACTGGATAGGGTACAAGTGGGTCTCGGTAATAGACATCCTCAAAAAATTAGCAATGGCGTACCCAGTGACAGAAAAATCGGGGTAAGCAATATTGAAGGGCCTCCGAACGTGGTTCCAGTATCATGGCGTTCCAGAGAGAATCTCATCTGACCACGGACGTGAGTTTGACAATGGTGGTATGAGAGCAGAGATAAAAATCTTGGAGGTAACGTGGCACTCCAATACTCCAGGTCACCCGAAAGGTAGAGGCGGGATAGAACGCCTCAATAGTACACTTAGTGACCATCTACGAGTGTACCAGCCAGACCAGACGATGGAAAGGGCGATCATAACTTACAACCACTCAATACATTCCATCACAAGGTTTGCCCCGTTCGAGGTTATTTTTGGATTACGTGGACGTCGCAGGGGCTATCGGGATACGGTGGCAGGAGAGAACACTATTGTCGTTAGTAGTATGGCACGACGGAGGATGTTGGACAAAGTTAAGGACAGGATAGAGTGGGAGAAGAAGAAACTGGTGGCTAGGGAAAACCTCTGTGTCCGCGATTTGATAGGCCAACTTAAAATCGGCACGGTGGTATACCGGAAAGTAGGGACAACCCGTGGAAAAGAGCTGCAGAGAAACGAGGGCCCATTCAGGGTGATCACAGAGAACATAACGTGGTCAACATAGAGAGTTTAAAGGAATCGAGAAGACGTAGGACGGTCCATTTGGAGCAGTTGAAACTACCTACAGCGGCGAAACCTTGACGGCCTGCAATGCCCTCAACCCTCAACGGCCTGACAGACGAAATTAGTTTCAGAAGAATTTTGTCGAAGAAAATTGTTAATTTTTTTTATTGTTATATAGAGAGTATTGTTTATTTATTTTTTTTACATACAGTGTTGTTTTTCTTTTTTCTTAGGTTTAAATGTATGTATGCAATCTTACTTTCTTTTGTTGTATTTAATATATAGCTTTTCATTTGTATTTCTTCCGTTCATATTTATGTAATATTTTTAGTTTACGAGGATTGTTCTTCCCACTGGCGTGGGGGGGGGGGAGTTACAATCAGCTGTACAACTTATATCCCAGACAGAGGAAGAGGTCGAGGGGACAGGAAGCGGAGTGGACCAAAACAGCAGACGTGGTAATTGGGGAAGGCGAACAGAAGAAAGAAGATCAAGGCAGGAAAGTTGAGGAGAGTGCCTGGAGAGGGGCGACCGCACATTACAGATCTTCAACGTCAAAGGTGAGAACAGCGGTCTGCCTATCATCGAGGTGAGCGGCGTGAAATGCCTGGTGGACACGAGGAATTTCCACACCACCCTGTACCAGGGAATACTAAGGAAGATGAGTGGAGGAGAGAGGAAACTCCAGATGGACGTCCAGGTATATCATTGTAAGTTTATCACCCACGGTGGGTCCTGTAAAGTAGAAGGGGAGGCGGAGATAGATTTATGTGAATGGGGGATCGTGGGAGAGCCATTACGGGTTCATATTGGTGAGAAAATTGGAGAAGGATTGGAGACAGGATATAGAACGGGAGTATGCGAATATTATTTTCGTGAGGGAGATAACAAACAATGCACCAGACCCCTCTGAAGCAAGATAAAATCACATACGTGAAAGAAAGGCGTTACCCACATGCGTCACAGCAACACATCCAAGAGGAATTAGAAAACCTTAAAAAACAGGGCATCATCGTCGACAGCACCTCCCCATACAACAGCCCTTTATGGGCAGTGCGGAAGAAGGGCATAACGGGATATAAGAAAGAGAAATATAAGGTGGTGATAGATTACCGGGGTCTTAATGAGAACACGGTAGACGAAGAAACCCCATACCACGACTGGAAGATATTTTGAATAGATTAGGTGGGGCAACGATATTTTGCACTTTAGATTTGAAAGTCGGTTACCACCAAATTAAGATGCATCCGGAGGACCAGCACAAGACCCCCTTAACATTTGAGAGAGTGCATTATGAATTCACAAAAATGCTCTTCGGACAGAAGAATGCCCCCATGACATTCCAGCGATTGATGGACGAATTCCTGCTAGAAATTGAAGAGTCCATGTGCCAGGTGTACATGGACGAGCTGCTCGTTTACAGCAAAACGGAAGAGGAACACGTGTTTTATTTGCGCAAGGTGTTCCAACTACTCCGGAAATTTGGGTTGAAGCTAAATTAACTTCGGGGCAAAGCCGGATCAATTTTATGGGACACACGATATCGGAACAAGGAGTCAGATCGAATAAGGTGGCAGCCAGAAAAATGGCGATTTCAACGTACGTTAAGGGAAATAGGAGATTATTGGGTGCCTTAAACTATTATAGAAGACTCGTGCCGGCGATGGCCAAATAACTGGTACCCATCAACAACTTACTGAAAAAGGGAAATAGGGTGCGGGTGACACCCGATATGGTGGAGAATATAAGGAGATGTATGGAGGTACTACAGAAAGAACCGGTGTTGACATTCCCGAACTTCCAACAGATGTCCACCATCACCACGGATGAAAGTGAGTACGCGTTGGGGGCGGTACTGTCACAAGAGGGTGAGGGAAGAAGCGACCGGTGGCGTACGCTTGCAGGCGTTTAACGGATGCAGAAACCCGACACAGCGCGCTAGAGCGGGAACATTATCACCCCTATGTTTTTTTTAAGGAAATTTCGGGTGCACACCGATCACAGACCGCTACAATGGGTAGGGAAGTTGAAAGAGTCCTCGGCTAGGTTGACCCGATGGAAGGAACTCTTCAGTCACTACAACATTGTTACACAATATAAACCAGGGAAGGAGAATGTAATCGCTGACTGGCTATCCCGTGCAATAACTATAAATGCAATAGAGGAAGAGCAACCGCATACGTCAGGAGAAGTACGGCAGTTCTTGCGAGAATGGACACTCGGAGAAGGAAAGGAAGAAACACAAAGCACGCCCGTGAGGAATGATCCGGGGACGACAGCTCAACCGAAAGAAGGCCACCGGAGATGGAGGAGCTCGAAGAGATCGTGAATGACAAGGCGCGCCAGATAATGTGGAAGACCAGAACTTCAAGGCTAATGAAGATGGATTTCTTCGAAAGTGCGAAATAGAAATACGGCAATTGATGGAGAAGAAATCGTCGGTAATGGGATCGCCCAAAGAAAAACGTGGGACAAGGGCCGCGAGAGAATTGCAAGAGAAAAGGCCAAACACGTACCGACACATAAAGAGGGCGTCCGGGACATTGTAGGGAAAATAAGTAGGAGGATCAGCTCTAACAAGGGTAAAGAGCCTCAAAGATATGAGGGACCATTCAGGGTGATTATAATAAGAGAGCATAACCAAATCATGATAGAGAGGGTGAAAGATAAAAAAAAAAACGGTGAACGGTTCATATAGAACAGCTCAAGTTTCCTAAGCTGGAAAGACAGGAGTAAAAGGTATTCGTCTACCGTGTTCTCATTAAGACCCCGGTAATCTATCACCACCTTATATTTCTCTTTCTTATCTCCCGGTATGCCCTTCTTCCGCACTGCCCATAAGGGGCTGTTGTATGGGGGAGGTGCTGTCAACGATGATGCCCTGTTTTTTGAGGTTTTCTAATTCCTCTTGGATGTGTTGCTGTGACGCATGTGGGTAACGCCTTTCTTTCACGTATGTGGTTTTATCTTGCTTCAGAGGAGTCTGGTGCATTGTTTGTCCGGTCACCCCCAGTAAATCTCCCTCACGAAAAAAATATTCGCATACTCCCGTTCTATATTCTGTCTCCAATCCTTCTCCAATTTTCTCACCAATATGAACCCGTAATGGCTCTCCCACGATCCCCCATTCACCTAAATCTATCTCCGCCTCCCCTTCTACTTTACAGGACCCGCCGTGGGTGATAAACTTACAATGATATACCTGGACGTCCATCTGGAGTTTCCTCTCTCCTCCACTCATCTTCCTTAGTATTCCCTGGTACAGGGTGGTGTGGGAATTCCTCGTGTCCACCAGTCATTTCACGCCGCTCACCTCGATGATAGGCAGACCGCTGTTCTCACCTTTGACGTTGAAGATCTGTAATTTGCGGTCGCCCCTCTCCAGGCACCCTCCTCAACTTTCCTGCCTTGATCTTCTTTCTTCTGTTCGCCTTCTCCAATTACCACGTCTGCTGTTTTGGTCCACTCCGCTTCCTGTCCCCTCGACCTCTTCCTCTGTCTGGGATATGAGTTGTACAGCTGATTGTAACTCCCCCCCACGCCAGTGGGAAGAACAATCCTCGTAAACTAAAAATATTACATAAATATGTACGGAAGAAATACAAATGAAAAGCATTGAATAATAAATACAACAAAAGAAAGTAAGATTACATACATACATTTAAACCTAAGAAAAAAGAAAAACAACACTGTATGTAAAAAAAATAAATAAACAATTCTCTCTATATAACAATAAAAAAAATTAACAATTCTCTTCGACAAAATTCTTCTGAACCACAACAACAACTAATTTCATCTGTCAGTACGGGTTGAGGGCATTGCATTGGAATGTATTGAGTGGTTGTAAGTGATGATCGCCCTTTCCATCGTCTGGTCTGGCTGGTACACTCGTAGATGGTCACTAAGTGTACTATTGCGGCGTTCTATCCCGCCTCTACCTTTCGGGTGACCTGGAGTATTGGAGTGCCACGTTACCTCCAAGATTTTTTATCTCTGCTCTCATACCAGCATTGTCAAACTCACGTCCGTGGTCAGATGAGATTCTCTCTGGAACGCCATGATACTGGAACCACGAAGGCCCAGTATTGCCCTGCCTTCAATATTGCTTCCCCCGATTTTTCTGTCACTGGGTACGCCATTGCTAATTTTCTGAGGATGTCTATTACCGAGACCTACTTGTACCCTCTCCAGTGACCGAATCCACCTGTAGATGACTAAGTGGCATTTCTACAGTGGGCGTTTCTTCTTGTATCGCTTGCAGTGAGTGCCGGTCATATTTGGTTCGTAGGCATACTTCACTTTGTCTCATACTTACTATTGGTTATTGTATTCTAGTTCTAGATTAAATAAGACGTTCTCTGGATGTTTGCCTCTGGGTGTATTCGATCTAAGTTACGCCACTGATTAATTTTACTTACGTTAGTAATCATGTTATCTTTCTTTTTCCTGAGTTCTTTGTTCGAATTTAGAAGCTTAATTTTTAACCCGGGGAAAATAATTCAACAATGATGTTATTGTTGGGATAGTGATGTTTAGCTAGTTTCCATCTTGCTTTATGATAAGATCTTGGTTTTTTTTTAATCTTGTTTTCCCATTTATTGAAGATCTATATACCAACGCTTTTGATATCGCCCCTGGCATAAAGTCAAATTCGTCTTTATAAACCGTTTAATTTTTCTGAAGTCCCTATAGCTTCTAATAATTTCTTAAATTTCAGTGAAAATATATATTTTTTTTTTACATAAGAAGTTTTGGTCACTTTATGTGAATAATAATAATTCCCATTTTCATTGTTGTATTTAAGCAAACTTACTTTATGAATTAGTGGATGCATTACTTGAAGTAATTTCTATCCGATTGCATAAATTGAAACCAAGGTTTTATGAATTGCGTATGGATACTCCATGCTAACTACATAATTCCTGGTCATCCTGGTTATACGCAGTGGTTAAATTTTATGAAAGTTGAAAAATCCTTACCTTGAGTGGGCCTAATTTTTATTGTTTTGGAAATATTTATTTAATCAAACGGTATTCTATTTAAACCAATATTGTCAATTACACAATACATTATGTAAACTGTTTATATTTCTAAAACGCATCTGCTTATAACCAATACATGTACAAGAAGTATCATATGTATATGAAATACACAGACTTTTAGCTGATTTGAATGAGTATTAATGCTGTACGTAATACCCATGAAAAATACCAACTTTATGTTCAAAAACATCTGAAGTTATTATTAAATGTATCAAGAAACAAATGTCTTATATTTTTCTTTACATAGCTTCTCCACCTACAACAGTCTTAAAGTTAATTATTATTTAGGTGTATTTTATTTTGTTAATTTTTTTTTTTTTACAGCATCTCTAAATGCAAGGATGCCAGTTGACCAAACAAAAAATCTTGAATCACCAGAACCAACAAATATTGTTCAAATGCCAAAATCGTGGAAGTCACCGAGGTACGTGATTTAAGTTCATTATGATGATTGGGAGTTTACATTTCCTTTTTATATATGTTTATACCTTTTGTTTTTTATATGTACTAAGAATTTAAACCATTATCACAACACAATTATTTACTTTCCTTCTTTAGTAATTGTATTTTTTAAAATATTGTTGCTAATTCTAATTTTCATTTTATATTATTTATACAGCTTATTTTGCAAAGAAAAGTGGAAAAATTAACGAAAATGTACACTCATAAAGAAGGGCTATGTTTTCCTGTACGAAAAGATAAACAATGCAACCTTATAGCTAGGTAACCTTACAGATGGCAGTGGTACCAATAAAAGTAGGAAAATACTCTGCTACAATACTTTCCCTTTTTCTATTTTTTATTTAATTTGATAAAGATGAAAACAGTCCAAGTTTCTTGATTAAATATTCAAGCCTAAGTCTTGGTAGTAGTGTCTTCGTCATAATATCCGCGACCTGTTCCTCTGTGGGGATGTACTGTACTTTGAGAATACCATCCATAATTTTTACTCTTATGAAAAAGAATTTTACTTGTATATGCTCCGTGCGACGATGGTTCTCTGGATTGTGGCACAGACGAATGGTTACTTGGTTGTCAATTTAAAGCGTTTGCACTTGTTGGGGACAGCCCATGTCTTCAAATAGTCTAGACAGCCAGATAATATCTTTTACTGCAACTAGCTCCGCTTCAGTTGTCGAAGTTGCTGTCATTTGTTGACGCTGACTCAGCCTTGACACTGCCCCTCCTGCGTACGTCTTAGCGACTCCAGAAGTTGAACGTCCTGTTTTGTTGCATCCACCAAAGTCTGTATCGCTGTAACTGCTGAGTTCACGACTCCCTTTCGCCATGTACCGGATTCCCAAACTGGATGAAATGCTCTCTTCAGTCGTACTATATCCTGATTACTAGTATAGTCCAGGGTTATATTTTCATTTTTCAAGTAAAATTCTTTACCAACAAAGTTCAACACAAAACCACCTAGCAACGTTGTAGTAATGAATAGATACTGTAGAGCTATTGTAATATTGTATATAATATATAAATAGTAAATATATAGTAGGTTATACTATTATTAGTAATAATATAAATATAATATATATAATGCAGTAATAATGCATTACTAGTAAATTAAAATTATCATAACTTAATATACAATAATATTTTTTTATATTCTATGAATTATACTATTTGTTAAAGCCACACCAAATCGACCTATTCATTCCTTTTTGAGGGAAAGCTTTAAAGAACAAAAAAATTATTCGGATATAAACATTTATTCGTTGGTTGTTACAGATACTCTTTCAACTACTTAAAATTGTGCATTTTCAAGATTAAACATGCATAATACACTGGACGTTTATTCTCACAGAATAATAAATTTAGATCAATAATTCCGCCAAAAGAAGAGTTTGAAATCACTGGTTTCCGACTAGTTTGTATCATAATTTTATATTCAAATAGTTTGATAAGTTTTTGGAAAAAGTGCCATTGAAAGATAGTTTAGTCAGATGGCATGAAATCAAAACTAAAGTCTGTGAAATCATCATGGCCTCTATATATATTTTCCATTTTTGCGAATTTTTCCTGGGTCAAAAGGGAAAGATGTACCTGGGCGTTGTCTTGTTGAAAATAACTTTGTTTTTGTTTGCTATTGAGTATAAAGCTCAAAGCCAATAGCCATGGAACAAGTCCAAACTTTGACAATATTTTTATCTCTATCCAATATTTTAAAATAATGGTTGCGGCATTTCAACCAAAAGCCGGCCTCACTGCATGGTGATTCTTTGGCCAATTTTAAAGAAAATAATGTATTAAACTTTTACATTTCCCATAAATGTGTTCAAATATTTTTCTTCAACAAAACATTATTATTCTTTGGCAATTCTAGCTGCAATCTAAAGTGGAAATGGAGTCCTAATACTCTCAGAGCACACAATTGAACAATGATAAATAGAATCAGACAATGTTTATGTTGAAATAAATACATATACAAAATAATTTAACCAATTTTTAATTTGAGATTTTAAAGTTAATTATGTTTACATGCACTAGGGTTTTTGTAAAAACCTTGTATACACGCGACAAAAACAAGTTAAAGGAGAATTTAATTTGTTGTACCCACAAACATATTTTATGTAGATATATTTTATAAATAAAATGCATATTTTAATAATTTTATAGTTATTTTTACGTAGTTCAATGGGACGTAGATGGGACAGTATTTCACATCAAATAATTATTTATAAGAACTGGGGGGCAAATCTAAGCATGTTCAGTAATAGACCCCAATTTAATTAACGTGTAATTAAAACTTATTAAACAATGAAGTTTTTCTAAAAGTGAAGAATCTGTAATCCAGCCAACTTTAATAATATAAGGGGCTAATAAAAAAAAATCGGGAATAACTCATGATTTAAGGAGATGAGAACTTGGCGTTCTATAGCTGCTTGAAAGCCCTCTTCAAATTGTTTCAACAAAAACAAATTCTAGTTATTAATAAAGACTATTTTATCTAGTTTACGAAAATGCAATTTGGAATTACTTAACTTAAACAGGTTTTTAGTTGTCCCCTTCTATAAATCCAAAATATGACACTTGAATAAACACAAAATTTTAATTTACTCTTTTCCTGTTTGTGATTGGAGCACATTTATCACAGTTACCACCCTAATCTAACCAGAGCAGAAAGGTCGAGTTTTGATTTCCTGGAGCTACCACAAAAGTCAACCCGTCCAGGCCGGAATCAAATTGGCATCACTGCAGTTTCGAGTTAGCAGCTTCAACTTCCTCACTATTACAACTTGATATATCATTAATTAAATACCATATTAACATAATCATAATCATTGTATCCCCTTTACCGCTTGCGCAGTGTGAGATTACAATTTTCAGAGTCTGGACCAGATATCTCGCTCTTGGACCATCTCCCTTCTGCTACTCCAGTCCATATCCCGCCTCCTGAACGCCTCCTTAACACTCTCCTCCCAGGAAATGCGTGGTCTTCCTCTTGGCCTTCTTCCCTCCACGTGAGTCTCATATGTCTTTCTGGCAGTTCTTTCCTAGTCCATCCGAAGGTGGTGTCCGAACCATCATAGCTTGTGCCCCTCTAGGATGCTCCGTAGTCTGTTCCGTAATCTATCCCGTCGTATCCTTCCTTCCACCTTACGAAGGTACCGCATCTCCATGGATTGGAACGTCCTCATCAATATAGCCGCTATCGTTAAGATGAGCACCTAGATATTTGAAATATTGGTTTCTTTCTTATCCTCATACATTTGGTCTTTTCCGGGTTAATTTTCATGTTTATCCAGGTCATCCGCAAAAGCCAACACAGAAAATTTTATGGGTTGTAAGTTCCTGCGTCCTGTCTCATTCTAAGTTTAGCTTTCTTGATTGCTTTATCAAGGGGACTACTATGAAGAGCAGCGGGCTCAAGCAAATATCATAACTTGGATAATTGAAATCTGCAGTAACATATTTTTTTTTTTAGGTTGAAAGAAGATCCTGTCATTGAAGATATCACTTTGAAGAAGTTGTCTTCATGTTCGTTGTCCAAGTACCGGTCCACTAATGGCCTCTGCAACAATCTAGCTCACCCTACCTGGGGTGCTGCCGGTCAGCCCTTCAACCGCCTCATCCAATCAGATTATTGCAATGGTAACTTTCATATTTTTTAAAATTAAATAATTTTGTAACGTTTATCGAGAGTATGATAACAATATACATACTTTGAATAATTGCTCTACTTCAGTCAATTTTCAGCATTTATTTTCAATATAACTATCAATATTTTTTGGATAAATACTCAATAAAATCCATTTATTTTAAATAACATAATAGTTATTATATTATGGGAAAAAAACATAAGAAAAACCCATGACTTACTGATTGTGAAATATAATATGTTGTTTAACTTGGAATCAACACTTAGTCTCTCCAATTGGGCAGGAAATTCTGATTCCCTGATTGAATTCAAGATTCTACTCAACATTAGAGATGGCTGATTGTCGTTAGTACCACATAATCGATAGTCACAACTCAATCGATTGGTACAATCGCACAACATGGAGACATCATATACATACTGTAATATCCTCTTCTTTTATAAAAGGTTGTTTTTTATGTATAGGTATTTTAGTTATACTTTATTTTATGCACCAATGTTAATATTTGTTGATTTTCTTTTTATTAAACCAAAAACCCAAGCTAACCAATTTCATCATTCAGAAGTTATGGATGTCAAAACAAACTGGTTTCAAATATTTCAAGATGGTGGCATGCATCTTTCTGAAGATTGTGGAATTACTGCTATGATGAGTGGCTGGATTGAAATTTTATCGACTTTTGTTATTTTATATCAGAATTGCATTTACGGTAAATTTAACAAAAAAAAATTATAAAAGAAGTGGATAATAAGTATTAAGGAAAAATATAAATAAAGAAAATCATAGACAAAAACTCAAAACCGTTGTGCTACAATCGATGTTTACATCCATGATCCAACATTGTGAACAAAGGATGAAGGGCACTGGTGTGGGAGAGATGACGTCTCCTAGAAGCAGGGGGTGCTGACCATCCCTTGTTTACGGCCAGTGGTAGATAAATAGAAAGAAAACATCAAGAAGTTAGCAGTCATCCAAGAAGATTATACCATAGAAGAAAGAAAGACTTTTTGTTCGGATCGCTGGTAGAATGGGCGTGTCCTGGAAGCTTTGTTTACTGTCAGAGATAGATTTTGAGAACGAAGATATTGAGAACCATCAGCCATCAAAGAAGATTATATAATTATTTAGTTTGCTCTACCTAGGACTAAATCATAATTATAAAAGTAGTAATTAATTTAGTCATGTGTCTTGGGGTTCTGATTGTCTAGAAAACCCAACCTGAGATAAGAGTCAATAATATTATATATAACTTAAAATAAAACTCTCGCATCTATTTAATATTTAATCTTTTCATTTGAATCTTATAATCATCAATGCCATACTTTAGATCTGAGAATAATAAAAACTATTAAATTGTATTTATTATTTTAAATAAATCTGGACTATATATATGTATTGACCAACGACAATAAAAAAAAAAAAACTTACGGATATATATATATATATATTGTGGTTCTTGATGATCAGGTAATAATACAACTTTATTTAGATGATGTTTCACAACTTTATCGTTTGCATAGTCATGCTAATTGTCTATTACAGTGTGTTCTATATTGTGATTCAACTAACTCCAGGTTTGTGCCAGAACTGAACAACACCAGAACAGTACAAATATAAAGTTGCGAAACGTCGCCTAAATAAAGTTGTATTATTAATTGACATTCAAGAACCACAAAAAAAAAATATGTACCTACAGCAGTCGAGAAAAAAATAATTGTTATTTATAGCCTTAGTCAGCTGTTACTTCGATGTCAGCTGACTGAGAAGATCAGCAGATTGAATGTATATAAAGAGATGTACCGAACCCAATAAAGCCAGTATGTTACAATAGTTCAAACGTGTTACATCTTATTCCTTCTTCTCTTTTTTGACATTTTGCCTTCGCCGATACTTAACTGGTGCCGAAACCCGAGAACTTTAGATACCGGAGTAATTTTCAGTCTAAAAGAATTTTTTTTTTCATTGTTCTCTTTGAATTATGACCTTTAACGGAATAGTGAGAAGAGCACTTCTGAATCTGGAGAATATGAACCAAAACAACCAACCTCAAGCTGCATTCAACCAAACTTTAACAACTGGCAACCCAAATCCGCAGGAGATTCAACCATTACCAGAAGTCTCTTTAGCGAAATTTCATGACACGACGCTAAAATAGATTAAGGTCCGTACGGCAACTTTCCAGGACCTGAGAAAGGCGGTGTGGGACCTAGAAAAAATCACCGGACAGACCGGAGAATTAGAATAGAAGCGAACATGTCGGAGGATCTACTAGACAGCGAGGATGCAAAAGCCCTGAAAGCAGCGGTAGTCTGCCGTGTAAAAAGAAGTATTCTAAATCAGATTCAGGCAGATGACCTCCTGGAAGGTCATCAAAGAAAGATTAAAGAGGCACCCAGGAGAATATATTCATGATGATCAGAGAAACGAAAAAACCGAGACACTCTATTGGGCAGTAGGCCGCAGAACTCCTGGCTCGCTATAACAGAATTCAAGATAAAATCAGCGAGATGATGGAGACAATTTATGTACAGGGTCGGATGCAATTCTACTCCATGGTACTGAAGATTCAGTTGGCAAAAGAACTGAAGAAGAAAGAGGGAATGCCGAGAGACCGCTCGTTTGAGGAGCACATTCCTCTCATAGATCTCATTGATACAAGCCCTAGAGAGGTGGAGGCCCAAATGGAAGTAGAGGACCCAGAATGGACTCGGATGGAATATCATCAGCCAAGAAACATGCCAACACAGAAAATTTAAGGAGCCAAGCTAAACCCAGAAACAATCGTCGGCTGGAGGACCGCTAGTGCCATGGGTGTGGTAAAACTGGTTACCTGGGACCCGCCCCTCTAAGACCCAGGGGGAGCCAAGGTTCTATTTCACTTTTGAAATATAAGCTTAAAACAGGAAGAGGAGAATTTAAGATAGTTTAATCGAGCAATATTTAAAAAGTACCTGAAATTGAAAAACGGCATTGAAGGACCTTAGATTTTTGGGACCCAAGAAAAAAAATAGTGATCTTATTTGATACATGACAGGGAAAGAAGGTGAATTCCAAAAAATCGTCCGAGGTAAGTGCTAAACTGCCTTATATTTTCATTGTGCGAGCCATTAGTAAACCTTGTTGCTTTTGATTTAAATTCAGTCGTTTTATTTTCAATTATGATTATAGGTCATAAAAATGTAAAAAGTAATGATTGAATCTTATGGAGTAGAAATAAAATGGCAGGGGTATTTCTTGGAATGCGGAATTAGATATCTTTCATTTACCCAATGTTTCATA
>NW_027107138.1:214696-226974 GCF_000696795.3 Halyomorpha halys | reverse complement strand
TATATATATATAAAGTTACAGTCAGCTGTACAACTCATATCAGCTAACTAAATGTATATATAGACGAGCTGGTCTCAATAAGTCAGTTTTATCGCCCCTCCACCAAGACCTAGGAGATGGCAAAGCACGGTCCCCTTGGTTGACGTCATCGCTGAGAGAAGGACTTCTGGCTCTGCATTCTGAAGTCATCCACATCATCAACACTTCCAGCCGGAATGGTCCCTCTCCATTCTTTGTGAGGCCCCCTCGGCTACCATGCTACTAATGTATAAACCGCCTTCAGCGGACCCGGTCTCTACTCTTAAAATGCCATCCGGCAATAGAAGATCAAATGTATATATATATAATTTTTTAGTTTTAATTATATTATTTCAAAATTTTTTGAGACAAGGTAAAGTTTTATTAATTAAATCAATATTATATCCAATATCAGTCTCAACACTTTATTTATTCATTTGTCCTACGTTACGAAGATGGCTAGAAAGGCCGAAACGTAGGACAAATGAATAAATAAAGTGTTGAGACTGATATTGGATATAATATTGATTTAATTAATAATAATTTTTTAGGTTAAGTAAATTGTATACATCTGTATGTGTTTAAAAAACCGTTCGTGGAAATTGTTCAAGATCTCACAGATACAAGTGCTAGGGAGGTGGAGGGCCAAATGAAAGAAGAGGAGCCGTGGTGGACTCGGATAGAATATCATCGGCCAAGAAACATGCCAAACCCTTGGAGAAGGAGAGAACACAGAGATGGTAGAAGAGAGAGAGCTAGTAACACAGAAACAATAGTTGGCTGGAGGAACGCAAGTGCCATGGGTGTGGTAAAACTGGTTACCTGGCAGCACAATATACCCGCACCCGATGTTTTGAATGTGGGACACAGGGACATATTGCTCGACAGTGCCCCTATATGTACCGGCGAAGGAAGCAAAATGTGCCTGAACCGATGGAGGTCAATGCACAGAAATTACGGAGCAGGGGAATCTCTCGAAGGACGAACGGATCCATAAGTGAAGCCACGGAAATGTCCGAGACCTCAGGGACAGAAACTGAAGCAGGAGACTATGAGCGAGAGAAAAGACAGCAAGGCAAGAGGAGGACTTGGAGACGAAAAGGAGAGACAGCTAGAACACGAGGAGGGTTCTGAGGAGCGTAGCCACAGAAGGGCTACCGCACGTTGGAGATCAACCATATGAAAGGAGAACAGGGTGGTTTGCCTAAATTAGAGATTGCAGGAGTGAGGGGTCTGGTAGACACCGATAGTTCCAGTACTATCGTGTACCAAGAAGTTATGGAGAAGTTGTTTAGTGGAGAGAGAGAGAAAGCATACCGGATTCAGGTATGTCAGAGTAGGTTAATCACCCTGGGTGGCCCTTGTGAGGTAGAGGGGGAGGTGGAAATAGGTTTGAACCATTGGGGATTTAGTAAGGGCATCTTGAAAATGCATATTGTAAAGACCATGCCGAGGGAATACAAAGTAATTGTGGAGTGTGACCTGCTATAGAATGTGGGTGCTTGGATTAAGAATAGCAAGGGAAAATGGAAGATTAAGATAGGAGGTAAAACCTACAAATGTCGTCAACAACAGAGGAACGAGAGTGCACGGATTGGGGCAATCAATCAAGCTGAGGACTGGAGACAGCGACTCAAGAGGGAATACCAGGATATTTTTTTTTACAGAAGGGGATATCCTCGGAGCGAACGGGAAGACTGTCCATGAGATCCCACTGAAGTCACCCTGTCCTGACATATGTAAAGGAAAGGAGATACCCACAGGCACTACGTCACCACATCTGGGAGGAACTCGAAAGTTTAAAACGACAGGGAATCATTATTGATAGTACATCCCCATACAATAGTCCATTGTGGGTGGTTAAAAAGAACAGTGTGCCAGGTAAAACTACTGATAATGTGATAGATTACAGGAAGCTAAATGAGAATACCATTGGGACAATTGTATACAGAAAGTTGGGATAAAACAGGGGTAAGGAGAAACAGCGATACGAGGGAACATTCAGGGTGATAATGATAAGAGAACATAATGTTGTAACTATTGAGAGTATTAAAGAACCCAAAAAGCGCAGGACCGTTCATATTGAACAACAAGTCCCACTAACCGAAACACCTCCGCAAGAGTAATCTGGAGTGTCCTCATCTCAACTTATTTGTTGTGTTATGTTTTCTTAAGTGGTGATTTAATTTTTGTTTAATTTATCTTTGATAATGGCGATGTACTGAATAAATTATGTTGCTTTTTTTTTTAATTGTATAAATTCATGATTTTATTTTGGTTTTTCCTTAGTTTTAGTTTGTAATAAGAGTTTATGAGTAGTGTCAATCTTTTGTTTTCTTTATCGTATATACTTTATTGTAAATAGTTATTGTTGTTGTATTTTATATTAATTTATTTTACAGTTCAAGTTTACGAGGATTGTTCATAAACTGGTGGGGGGTGGGGAGTTACAGCCTTAGTCAGCTGTTACTTCGATGTCAGCTAACTTAGGAGATCAGCTGGTGGAATGTACATAAAGAGATGTAACGAACCCAATAAAGCCAGTATGTTACAGCAGTTCAAGCGTGTTATATCTTATTTTATTCTTTATATTTATTTATCTTAACTTAATCTTCTTCTCTTTTTTGACATTCTGCTTTCGCCGACACTTTATTTTTTTTTTTACGAGGGTCGGTGGAAATCTTCAAAAGATACGGATAGGTACGGGCCTATCCGTGAGTGGGATTTTTACCCACTAAAACCACCGCCCTACACCTGTTCATTCCTCTCCACGGGACCGCCGCTAGGCATTACTTCATGGAGGGAAATGGCTGAGTGCCGCCTCGCTTACTTCGCATGGTTTGTGTGTGTGTGTGTGACTAGAAAATTCTTGAGAGTAGTGTAAAAAACGTATTATAAGTATAAATAATATCGTAGAAATATTAAAGAACTAAAATATAAATAAATATCAAAGTGCTAAAAATAAATTGACTCTAGTTAAAATATCTTAGAAAATGCAATAGAAATAAATAAAAAAAAATTATCAGCATTCAATGGACTCAATCAGCTCTTATTCTTGCTAATATCTCTCCAGCTTCAAAGAAAACTGTAGAATGAAGCGGAGGTTACAGGAGAATTTCGGTATTTTTTGGGGATTGATCCTCAGGGTGAATATTTATATTCATTGTTGCACTTTTTTTTCCCCCCTCCCTTGCCATTTCTGGCATACGGGATGCGGGAGCAGTGGAGTAGTACGCTGGGGTTTGTGCATGGCACTGCTCCTAAGGATCACCATTTTTTTTTATTCTTTTATTAATTATTCAATTACTAAATTTTTTCTTTTTTTACTGTGGTGCAGCCCAGCGCTAGGTTTAGCGCCTTACTGATGGAGCTGCACCTTGTCCACTGCATCCGTCTGGGTGCCTCCTGCAGTTACCAGGCTGGTCCAGCCCTCCTGGTCTCAGTCTGGACCAGTTTCCTCATCTTCTGGTGGCTCGCCGATGTTAGGCGGTCAAGTCCTTCCCATTGTGAAATGAGTGTGGCCCACCACCTCCTTCCAACCGTAAATGAACTCCTTGAAGAAGGGATAATTGTCTTCTTCTATCAAACAGAGAAAGTCCGACTCGGCGAGGGCGTAAATTCCGGTCTTTCTCGACAGCCTGGCTCGGTGTCCTTCCATGGCAGAGCAATCTATTATTACGTGTTCTGGTATTTCTCGCATCAGTCTCCTACGAGACTGGCACACCTCTCCCCTTCTGCCTTTAGTCTGGATCTGCTGTTCTTGACCACGATGACTGCCAGGTCGTCTACGTAGGCCGTGGCAAGGAACCCCTTGTCCTCTAGTTCCCCCAGCAACTCATCGAATACTAGCTTCCACAGAGCTGGTCCTAGAACCGAACACTGCGGACATTCTCTTTCGATTTTTCTCTCGACCTCGTAGTAGTTACCCCTGATCATGACACTCCCGTTATTGAGGTAACTACCTACGAGGGAGTATAGATTACTGGGGGTGTCGAGCTCTTGCAACCGCTGGAGTACACGGGGCCACCAAACGCTGTTGAAGGAGGAAGAGATGTCAAACATTATCAATAAGACATATTTCTCCACCCTCTCCTCCACGTCCCTACGCACTCTCAGCAGCCCATCCGTAGTTCCCTTGTCACGGGTCGAGCCGAACTGCTGTGGATGACTTGCAGCACTTAGGATTGGTCTAAGGCTGTGGACGATCATGTGCTCCAGGACCTTACTAGCTACTGCGTGCAGGCATATTGGTCGATAGGAATTAGGCGTTTCCTTATCCTTACCACCTCCCTTGTAGAGCAATCTCAAGTCTGCGATCCTCCACTTGTTTGAAAAGTACCCCTTATCCAGGCACTCATTGAATATATCCAATAGCTCTTCCTCAATATAAGGGGCACTGTTCTTGAGGATCGCAGCATCTATGCTCTCTAGTCCTGGAGCCCTTCCTATCCTTTGTCTGTCCACGGCAAGACGAAGGTCCCACATATCCCATGGCGGATATAGGTCGGTACCTGGTGGGTATAACGTGGTGCGTCTAACCATTTGATCTTCTGCAGTATCCTGGGACGGGTCATCCCTAGGGTATGTATAGTCTATATACATCTTGGCAGCCTCCTCCAAGGTGGTAGCCTGGGCACCTCTCACTCTAATAGCCGCCATCACTTGTAACGGTTTGACCTTTCCCAGTGCCACCCTGTAGGGAATACCCCAGGGATTCTTTTCTGATTCCTCTACGATAAATTCGTCCCAGGATTTCTTCTTCTGGCAACGCACTCCGTTTGGGTATACCCTATACCTATGCCTAGATTCTTCTCGGAGCGCAGGCCTCCTCTCGTCGTTTCTGCACTCCTGGTACCTACGCCTGGCTCTGTAGTATTCTTTTTTTAACTGCGTTAGAGCCGGCGTCCACCATGGGACCGGATGTACTCTCGCCCTTCGGCGATGGAGGGTAATACTCGCCGCTTCAGTGATGGCGCCCGTAAGCATTGCCACTCTGCGGTCAATCTCGGGCTCTTCATCTATCGGGGTCATCTCCTCCTATTCTCTGTCAGGTAGTATTCCCTCAAATTCACTAGAAAACGCCCTCCAGTTCGCCGATCGGGTCACAAAGCCCTTTTCTACTTTTGGGGCACCGCCTTCCTCCTCCACCACACTGAAGGCTATGACCCGGTGGTCGGAGCTCGTGTCTGATCGTAGAGTCCAGTCTGCAATACGCTTTGCAATGGGAGCCGTGGCAAGTGTCACATCTATCCAACTCTGGCCCCGCTCTCTAACAAATGTGGGACCAGAAGGCTCGCTCATAATAACCAGCTGAAACCTCGCCACGCATTCTTCTACCAACCTCCCTCTAGCGTCTGCGCGAACAGAACCCCAGGCCGTACTCCACGAATTGGTGTCGGAACAGACTATCACGCTTTTATACTTTAGCGCGACAGCTTCCACAGCAGCTATATTATCCTCTACGTTGATATTTACATTCGCCTGTCGTGGCGGCATATATGCTGAAACCAGAGCGAAGGCAACTCTGCCCCACCTGACATAACATGCCGCCTGATCTGCTGTGGCGAATTGCTTCAGTTCCATTACGTCGAGGGGAGGGTTAACGACAACGACATTGTTGCAGCTATTCATGAAGTAGTTCAGAGCGTTTTTGAAAGCTTCTTAAGCTCCTTTGGTATCACCTTCTTTAACAACTTACGTCCTTTATATTCTGACAAGGATCCAGGTTTATTGCAATATGATCTCATAAGGAACAAGGTGAAACAGACAACTTGAAAAGTGTAAAAAGTTTAAGCAATTGCTTGTTTAGAAGTTTATTGATTGCACTAAATAATCAACATTGATAATCGATAATCAGTCATTCTTAACACCCAGTTCTTCTGTATTTCCGGAATGGTCTAACTAACATTTCTTCAGATTCTTGCTGGAGTGTAAAGACATGGAACAAAGTCAAATCCAAATATTGCAGCTATATATTTTAATATTTTAAACAAAAGAATCCAGTAATGTTATTTGTTCGACAAATTGAGATTGCGAAGTAGTGTCCCTCAGGTTGTGCATGATAGCGTACCACCATAAAAATATCTAACAACAAATTAAAGGAAAACATGCAGCTTGGATTCAGTCTGCCAGGTGACAAAGGTCATATTGGAACAGAGGGAACAGTATTGAAAAAACTTGATTTACCAATATAATTAATCTTAATTAATTAGAACTTTCAAATAATTCTATTCCAACACTGAACTATATCCAATTTATGGCATAAAGAAGAAAAATTAAAATTGAGTGTTTAACATTCAACACATGCTTGTATATACCCGAAAATATCTTTTTTTTTTTTTTTTTTGAGTTTTCATAACTCTAATTTTAAATATGACATAATATAAAATTAATTTTAAAATATTTCAATTTCATTAGAAAAAATAGCATTGTTTTCAATTTTTGATAACATGTCAAACTTCTATTTACAGGAATATCAACTCAAAGATGTTCCTCGAACAAGACTGATCTTCCATCTCCGTACTTAATAACTTCAAAAATAAGTTCATGGAATGATGGAAGATGGACAAAATATGTAAATGATGTCATTGGTATGACAACACTGCTGTGGGGAGCATTTATTTATCAGGATATGATCAACGTACCTGAATATGGTGAGAAAAATTCTTTTACTCAATCTATCAAAACCATTATTTTTTACATTGTAAAAATATTCATTGTTGGAATTGATGCACAGCTACTACATGGGATCAATTCTGAGAATTTTTTCTAAAAGGCTAATTTCTAAAACGGTATTTATTCGAATAATGAAGTAGATAATGTTTTCAAAAAGTCTGCTAGAACTTCTAATGATTCAGCCAAAATGCAATGTTAGAAATTCATTCCTTGAGAGGTGTGCATGAAGCGACTTATGCCACCTACCCTTCTACAAGGAGGGCATATTTTTTGTGGTGTCTTAATATGGGGGACTTTTAAACTAGGGCACTAGTACTGGCTTGTAGAGTTGAAGGACTTGTCCTATTGTAATTTTCAATTCAAGTTAAAGAGTTGAATTTTATCCATAAATTTACCTAGGAACAGGGTTGGTTTTAAAATATTGAAAGTTATAGAATTTGGACTATATAAGAATCCATAGTTCATTGGATAAGTTGGGAGGGTAACCATTTCTTGGGTGAGAGGTATGCACCTGTTCTCTTTGTGGCAACTTGCTGCCCCAGTCTGAAAATGATCCTTGTTGGCTTTTTTCCCCTTAAGATATTTGATTTTAAGAGTGAACATTGACTCACAGCAAAGAAGCAGGGCTCTTTCATTCGTATATCATGTTCTTATTTTAATTTTCTTTTGAACCAAATGATTCTTCCTAACCATGTTCTAATGGACTTCTGTTGTTTTTGTGTTCTACACTCATGATTTGTTGAAACAAGAGGTTCTGTTTTCCATCACAATATTCTAGCAGCAATGTAGTAATTGTGCTTACTCAACTTATAACACGATCAATCTGGCTGAAAATTAACACATTCATCATTAACATAAATTGCAATAAAATTTATTTGATGCTAATAGTGAGAATTTTATTGGTATATAGTTTTGTTAGAGGTCAGTGTTGATTAAAAAACCATTATAAATAAGTTTATCTTAGGTAAAACTGGCCATTTTGATTTCCACAGCTAATTATTTTTTCCTCTTAGTACAATATCACTTCACAATTCTATGTGTATGATATAACCCTATGTATTTATATATATTAAATGTCTTATTCATTTTCTTTAGGTTTGCCCAAACAGTTGAACTTGGCTACAAGTTTTCTAGATGGGTCAAATATTTATGGAAATGGTATAGCTGCTGAGAAGAAAGTGCGAACCTATTTCAATGGAGAACTGATACTGAACAAATACAAAGAACAGAATTATTCTGCCATCAACAGATGTAAAACAAATTTCTTACTAATTTTAAGTAGTTATAAGTACATTCTATAAATGCACAAATGGAAAATCTCACAAACTATACAATAAACATTTTACAATTGTAAAACACAATTTATGACAATTAAAACCAATAATTAAGAAAAGGGTTTTTATATGACAAAAAATGAGAATATGAGCTAATTTTTACATAAATATACAATAAAAACATAGCACAATTGGAAAATTGTATTTAATAAAACCTATATATACACCAAATAAGGGATATAACTTTTTTTAATTTGTTAAAAGGTTTAAAAATAACAAAAAACGTTTCATTGCAATGACTATTTTAATTTGTCATTTTTATATTTCTCCTAATTGAATTTTGAACTGAGATGCAGCTTTAAATTTTCGATAAGAAATACTAAATAGACAAATGGATTGAAAAATTGATTTCTATTGACCTTATGATCATTTCACATCCAACAGTACAAGACGTATAAGTCTATACGGTTGAATAAAAGCCATAGAACTAAGCTCATGAACTTTCACATCACAAGTTTATTTTAAGCTTCTTGTAAAAAATTGAGAATAATATATGTTCATATGATATATATATCCCAGGTTTTGGCACCAGTTAAAACTATTTCAGATCAAAATCTTAAAAAAAAGGAAAAGGGGTATTTGATACAACAAACTTGATGGCTTGTTCACAATTAACATTATTGGCAGAATCCATCCACTTACATAGTCATCAAACAGCTGATAGGGCCTATCAGCTGATATCGTAGTAACAGCTGACTGTAACTCCCTCCTGCCAGTTTATAAACATTCCTCGTAAACTCATTCATGTACAAAAGAAAGAGATATATAAAAATACAATAATAGTAATTAAACAAAACTCACATTCACCTTAAAAACAATAGAAGAGAAATTAACAATTAGATACAGAAATAAAGCATAAAAAAATACATATATAACATAAAAAAAAAATTATTTACAATAAAAACAGTACCTCAATGGTGAAATTCTCTCAACCTTCAAAACACACTTTTAAGATGCTCCACATGGTCAGGTTCTGATTTGTTGAAGACCAAGAGGTCGTCCATATAGATTTCACATACAGACTCATCTAACCCCCTCAGCAACTCGTCCATGAGCCTCTGACATGTTATTGGGACATTTTTTAATCCAAAAGGCATCCTCATGAACTCATAGTGGCCTCTTTCGAAAGTGAATGCCGTTTTGTATTGGTCATCTCGGTGTATTTTAATCTGGTGATAGCCCAACTTGAGGTCTAGCATGCTTAAAATTGCTGCTCCACCTAATTTATCCAGAATGTCCTAAAATCTAGGGATTGGGTATCTTTCATCGATAGTATTTTCTTTAAGTTTACGATAATTGATAGCGACCCCAATATTTTTCCTCTTCTTTGCCTGGTGCATTCTTCTTTCTCACTGCCCACAATGGTGATGTGCTGTCCACGATTATCCCTTGCTTCTTGAGGATCTCTATCTCATCCCGAATATACTTTCAGAGTCCCTGTACCGTTGCTACTTTATAAAAGTAACCCTGTCCTGCTTAAGCGGAATTTTGTGAACCGTCCTTCCTGTGGCACAAACTGGGTGGTGAGAGTGAAAAAGAAGAGTGTTCCAGGTGAAACTACTGAAAAATTCAGAGTGGTGATAGATTACAGAAAGCTCAATGAAAATACCATAGATGAAAAGTATCTGATCCCCAGATTTAAAGACAGTTTGAACAGACTGAGCAGAGCGACTGTATTCAGCACATTGAACTTGAAGGACCTTAACGTAACATGACATCACACCACACCAGGGCACCCCAAGAGTAGATGAGGCATAGAGTGACTTCATATCACATTGAGTGAACATCTTCGATTAAATCAGGTTGACGAGGGACTACACCCAGATGTGGCAATTGAACGCTTGCGATTTGCCGATTGCAGCATATATTCATTCCATATATACAGTTATGAGAAAAAATAGAAGTCAAGAAAAATTGTTAAAGAATAATATTCAGAAAGGAAATCATTTGCAAAAACCCAAAACTATTGTGCTACAATCGATGTTTAAATAGAACATCGAGACAGGTTTTGGTTTTTGGCTTCTCTTAATGTTTAAACGTGGGAAAGGTAGCACCTATCCTGGATGTAGGAGATCCTGAACATTCTTTTTCTCCCTCAGTGGTACATTTAGAAAAATAAGACATCTAGAATCATCCAAAAAGTCCAAAAAAGTGACTTTTTGCTGGCATGAGATATGTTGAAAACTATTACCAAATGCTTTGTTTAAAGATAGGTCTAGTTTGTAAAATAGAAGTCATAAAAAAATCATCATTCATCAGAGAAGAGCATAAATTGGTTAGTGTTGCTCAAAATATAATTAAGTATATTTGTAAAAGTTTTATTAAAGCTAAGTGTCTGTTCTGATTGCCTCGAAACCAGCCCTGAGATTAAGAGTCTATAATGTTATATACAATAAAATAAAAATTCTCATATCTATTTATTATTTAATCTTTTCATTTAACCTTATCATCTTTAAAACTATAATGTAGATAAGAGAATAAGTTAAAACTATCAAAATTTCTTTTATTTTATTTAAAATAATTTTTTATTATAACAATATATATATATATATATATATATATATATATATAGATGTACCAAACCAAATGAAGCCAGCAAACGTATCAAATCTTATTCCTTTTTCTCTTTTTTTTAAGTTTTTGTTTTAAGCTTTCACACTTACTTAAATTATTATATATATTCAATAAAAAAATTTTGAGGTTAAAAAACTTCCAATTTGAATGTAATTTATTTTAAATTAACATATTGTAGCACAACGTTTCAGAACCACTGTCCCATATTCATGTACTTTAATAACCTCATAATCAGTCAAAATTTTAAATTTCATAAAGAAAAATCATGTCATATCTAAATTGCTTTACATTCAGAGTGTAAGTGTACTAGATATGACATGATTTCCTTTATGAAATTTAAAATTTTGATTGATTATGAGGTTTTTAAAGTACATGAATATGGGGCAGTGGTGGACACACACACAGGGTGAAATATAAAATTATTAAAAATATCACGAGATGTTCCCAGGAAGTATGAAAAATATGTATGTCGTTTTCCTAATGTATTGTTGCAATTACAGATTGGAAGTGTCAAAATGGATTTTTAGATTTTCAACTATTTGACAAGGTCATGATTAAACAACACAATTTTATTGCTTCTGAGCTGAAGAAGATAAATTCTCTATGGAATGATGACAGGTTGTTTTACGAAGCTAAGAGGATCGTTATAGCACAAATACAACATGTCACTTACAATCAATTTTTGGAATATATAATTGGTAAGGGATGAGATTAATACTAAAACTATCTAAATAATATTAGAATTAGAATTTTTATGTAGTATAAAAAAATTAATTTAGCAGGGCATAGTAAATAATTAAATGCCTAAAGTAACAGATATTTTCTTAATTAATCATATTTTAAAAATAAAAACTGTTGAATCAAGCCAGTTTTGTTTAATTTTCTTAACTTAAAAAATTATAATGAATTTTAATTTTTTCGAGTTAAATTTTAAGAACAAGTTGTTTCATCAAATTTACAGAGAACAATATAAATCCCATTTTCTATTTAGTCAATGTTAATAATCATTAAATAAAATAGTGATTTCTTTCGAGATATCAAACCCCAATTTGGAAGCAGTGTCTATTTTGTTTGTGAAAAATAGACTAATTGTGATATTATTTCATATTACCTTTTTTGTTTAAGGTACTGGAATTAACATAACCCTATACTGGCCATTAAAATTGTCTATAAATTTTGTCTATATCTTATTATAGACATTCAAATTCAATAAATTGTAAAGTATATATTAAATGGATTTTCATTTTTATTGATTGAGTATTCTTTATTCTCTACTGATTATTACTGTTCTTTATAATTCTCACTCATATAATTTTGTTCATTTCACCACTGAATGTCAATTATTGGTTATTTATGTACCAAATTTAGAAGCGAAAAATTAATTGATCGACAAGGAATTTTTTCCTTCTCTATATTTAAAACTTGCAGAACTTACCTATTTCTATTTTTAATGAAGTACTTAGTTTTAAATATAAGAACCTTTTAAACTCATAAATAAGTAACTTCTTATTATTTTATTTTTGTAATTTTAATGGTTTGTTTTTCAAACACGTGAAAGCTTTTATCATAGATAAATATATATATATATATATATACCAGTTAAAACTATTTCAGATCAAAATCTTAAAAAAAAGGAAAAGGGGCTATATTATCCTCTACGTTGATATTTACATTCGC
>NW_027107138.1:211442-213766 GCF_000696795.3 Halyomorpha halys | reverse complement strand
TCCATGATAATAAATTAGTAGTAACAAATTCAGATTTAAATTCAAATAGTGATAATTTAGATGTTAAAACTATGTTTCAACAACTAATGATGATGATGAACGATTATGGGAATAAAATAGACAAAGTGGGACAAGTTTTAGACAATCAAATAAAAACAACCATGATAGAGATTCGTGAAAGTTGCAGGGTTGAAATGAAGGGGTTAGAAAATAAAGTAGATGAAAAAATTGAAGTTGTTGAAACTAATTTAAGAATAAATAACTCAGAATTATTAGATGAAAACATTGATGAAAAAGTTAGACATTTTGAATTTGAAATTAAAGAAAATTGTGAAGTAGAAATTAATGAAAATTGTGAATTTGAAATTAAAGAAAATTGTGAATTAGACATTAATGACAATTGCGAATTTGAAATTAATGAATTTTGTGAATTAGAATTTAATGGAAATTGTGAATTAGAAATTGATGAAAATTCTGAATTAGAAATAAATGAGAAATCAAAACAAAGTGTAGGCAACAAAATTGAATCAAATAGAATGGAGTTGAAAGAAAGTTGTCTTACGGAAACTATTTTAGTACAGTAAATGTCTGAATTGTCCGACAACGTGATTAAATGCACTGTGAAAGAAAATGAACCAAAAAATCTGTTAATAGACTTACAATCAAAATATAAATATGATATAGAACTTTTAAGTCAAAGAGAAAATGATGTTCGATTTTACAGAGAAGTAATCCAAAAAACATTAATCAATAAGGGAACTATTCATGAAATAAAATTTAAAGATTGTACAAAAAATGATCATTATAGGAGTAAGTCAGAATTAGTTACTCAAATTAAATCTTACATTAAAGGGGATGTAAAAAATAAATTCATTAGGATTTTCAGTTTTAGTAAGACATTTACAGGGATTGACCCATGTTATTTAAAGTTAAATTTGAACCAGAAAATAATTTTATTTAAAAATAGGATATTTGATAAGGCCTCAAGAGTATCCTTAAATATTAAATTAATATGGTATGGCACCTGGTTGGTGGTAGCCAGGTGAAGGGTTCGCATTCCATTCCTTACACTACAGCAGAACATGATGTCATAGATTATATCATTTACTACATTCAAAGTCATTTTTTTTTAAAGTTAACAATCTTTTGAAATTCATAATGTTTATAGTTTCTATAAATGCCTATAAATAATAATTTTAAATTTAAATTTGCCTATAAATAATAATTAATGTTTTCTATAAATAAGAATTGTTAGCTAATCCACTAGAGTCAGTATAGCCTTTAACAGTATAAAGTTTTCCTTGTTATTATAACTTAAATTTTTCTTTTTCTCTTGTATTACTCCATGTTTAGATTTGGTCCATTGTCCACCTGTATTATTTTTAATCAAGGGAAAGTATTTGTAGAGATTCCCAAATAATTCATCATTTCATTAACCAAAATTATTCTCAGAATATTCTCTAAACAATTTATTAATAAAATAAGCTATTATTGCGAAGATATATTTTATTCTTTATAATGTTATATGTCTCTTAATTATCTAAAAGATTCACTAGGTATGGGAGTTCATTTAAAAACAAAATAAAAATCTTATGAATGTTTTACTGGATTTCATTTTCTTTTGTTAAGACTACAATTATTAGTAAATTTAGTTATTATAACAATCATGGCAAGTAACAGCTACTATTTTTTCTCTTATACAAATGTCTTTGTATATTTATAAGTATTAAACATTTAATTATTGTTTAGAACATAAATTTTGTATAGTAAATATGTATCAAATTATAGTGAAATGTGAATTGGTTTTATCAAACTATGTTTTTAATATGTTTGTATTTATATGTAAAGGAATGTTATATTGAATTGTAATTATTGTATGTGTATTTGTAAGCAGTTTGTAACTCAGAGGCGGTTTTTGACCAAATGTTTATTTAAAAGATTAGAATAAAATTGATTCAGACGTTATTAGAAAAAAAAAAATTTTTTTTGAGTTCAAAATAATTTTTTTTTACTTGGAGAGGAGGAGAAATGTAATATCCTCTTTTTTAATAAATAGTTGATATTTATAGATAAATTATTTTAATTACGTTTTTATTTATGTATATTGTTTCAGTATTGTTTATTTGTTATTTTAAATCAAAAAGCAAGCTAACCAATTTTCATTATCTATAATAACTTCGTGATTCAAAACAAAACCAAGATGGCGGTATGTATTCTTCAGTCAAGTCTGTTGAATCAAGGCCATGTTGAGCAGATTCAAATATAAAAACCATTTTAACTCTTCCCATCATAATTGAAAATACAGTAAATTAAAGGAAAAATAG
>NW_027107138.1:207174-210832 GCF_000696795.3 Halyomorpha halys | reverse complement strand
ATATTTATTTATATTTTCTGTACACAATTTATATTAAAAATGTTAATAACGTTATTTTCAATCATTGCATATTTTTTCTGTTTTATTTCTCAGTTCTTGTGTATTCTGCAATTCAGCTAAACTTCACATTTATAAAGATTGGTTAATTGTCTATGCAAATCAAAAAATATATCTTATAAATCCAAAGTTTTCCTAAATAACATTTCTATTTTAGGAGAGCACCAAGTCGAAGAGTTTGATTTGAAGCCTTACCCAAGTGGGTACAATAAGAAATATGATGAAGCAATGGATCCTACAATCAGCAATGTTTTTGCAGCAGCGACATTCAAATCTGTTTTTGCTAAATTATCCGTTAGTATTGTTCTAAAATAAAGCAGTACTGTACATTTAAAGGGGAAAAAAAGGAAGAAAATTGAATAATTATTAATATTTTTTTAATTTCTAGAAAGCCAGAATGCAACTAAGGTGTGATTTCTACTCACATGCCCATGATATTGAAAGAGGGCGGGAGTATGGATTACCCGGATACCTCAAGTGGAGAGAGTTCTGTGGTTTACACCAACCTGCCAGCTTTGATGAGCTTTATCAGCTAATGGGAACAAATAATACAAATAATTTGAAAGAAATTTATAGGTAAGAAATAGTGTCAGGAATAAATTTGATAAGTAAAAGATTCTGAAAAGTGGAGCATTGTTTTCAATCTCTACTAGATTGATTACTTTGACTATTTAAACTATTATTAACCATAGTGAAAAGATGGAAGTGATGTTGTAGAGTGAGGATATAGATACTTTATTGACACTGAAGTAACAAAATGATAAAATAACACATATATACTTATTTTTTTTTACAAGATCTACCACTTTTCTTTTTTTTCCCCCTGGTTTTTTTATGTCCTCTTCCATTGTGTTCCATGACTGGTCTATTGACCGCTGAAAAAAATGATTTCTATATTACTTATAATCAACTGAAAATCTTGGGAATACAGTCTGCTTCTGATAGAAAAAAGAAGAATATATAAAATCTTAATACATTAAATGTCTATTATACTAATGAATATTCATGATTGAGCAATATTTTTTTTTCAGTGATTTAGATGATATCGATTTATTTGTTGGTATAATTTCTGAAATCCCCATAGAAGGAAGCATATTTGGTGAAGTTGGCTTGTGTTTAATGACTGATCAGTTTAAACGGCTCAAAAATGGAGACAGATATTGGTATGAAACAGATCAACCTCTTCAAAGATTTTCAGAGGGTATTTATTCATTTCAGTTTTCTTTCAAATGTAATTAATTTATGTATTATTGAATAATTTTAAATTATGCAATTTATTTTTTGTTTTTTCAGAACAATTAGCGGAAATACGGAAAACAACTATAACAGAACTAATTTGTAATAATTTGGAAATGAATGGAGGTTTCCTGCGTTCAAATACATCATTAGAATGTTCCATCAATTCTCAAATAAATTTGAAACCTTGGTTAGAGAATGAGCCCATGCAAAGTGACAATTTATTAGGAAAAGAAGAAGATACATATGAAATTGTAAAACGAGGAAAAAGCTTAAATAATAATGTTTTATCAACAAAAAATACATCGGTTATCATTCTTAAACGGTCTTACAGCCTGACAATGAATGTAGCTAACATTACTGCCATTTCAAACGGTAGTATTTTGTATGAAGTTTACAATCAAAAACCTCCAATTTTGCTTCCTTTAGATAGAGTGATTGATCCAAATGCTTATGGTGCAAGCACTGACGCTAATTTTAGAGCTACTGTCGATGGTAACATTATTTCCGGAAGTGCAACTGTTCCTTTGAAAAATTTAGATGGACCAAATTATAGCCTAAAATTACAGTTTGAAGCTGATATTTCATTTAAGTGGGGGAAAACAGTTGAGCTTGATGGAAAAGAAGAGTATCAGTGCAGGGTTCTCTTCCAATCTTACACAAAATTGTCAAATACTATTGCCAGACAAAACGATATACCTAAGTCAAATTTCTTATCTGAAGTTCCAGGAGCAACAGAACAATGTACAATCATGCTAGTGGGTATGTTTTATCAACGTCCATTTTACTGCTCAGTTTTCCCTTGGTGGTGTTTAGAAGGCCAATTCTTTTATTGGTCTGGAGACATGAAAATGGTGTTTAAATCTATTACAAACAATCCCAACAGCACTGATGTAAATAAACTAAAAACTGGAGGACAAAAAACATTTACAATCAAGCAAAAAACTGAAAATGTAAAAGTAGATAAGGAATTTGCTAGTGTTACGGTTGTATCGGGTCTTATATCAGGAAACTTCGATACTAATGATACCATTGATGTTCCTATTAGTCCTCCATTGGATATTTACCTCGATCACATTGTCAGTCCAAGTGCATATGACACCAGTTTTGAAGTGACCTTTTCCGGAACACCTACTGATGACAGTTCAATAAATGGTCAATTTACAATGGCCTACTTTCCAATTCTTGGAAAAGGTACAAAAAAGACAGTTAAAGCTACTTTTAATTTCGATTTTGTATATAAATATGGAGGTTCCATCGACATAATAGAACCCTCAAAGACATATACATGTAAAGTGATGTTCCCATCAGTAAAAAGAAGCACATTTGCAACTGAAGAGAACGATATGCTTCTAAGCAGGACAATAAAAGGAAAAACTCCTTTTGGCGAATCTTGTTCAATAATGTTTAGTGGCTATTTCCAAACACCATCCTTTTATTGCTATTTGACACCCTGGTGGTGCACAGATGAGAAAGTTTTCCATTGGAACGGTGATGCCGAATTAACTTTAAAATATAAATATAATACTACCGATAATGATATTATTGCCAATCATGCTATGGTTACTGCTGTTGGGAAGAAACGAAATACTGCCATTGATAGTTCCTTTCAATACAATTATAACGATTTCGAGGACAAGTTTATGGGTCATCGGTTAGGAGGAAAAGTACGTAAAGGATGGGTTCAAGTCAAAAATAGTGGGTTATTTCAGCCATCAAAAACCATATGGTCAGGAGAATTGCCGACAACCATCGACTTACCTATTTTCTGGACCCCTGGTGACAGTGAAGATCAGCTTGATCTCTCTGATGTTTTTGGCCATGAGGTAATTTGGTCTTGCTCAGTATTTCAGTCGACATTACAAGGTACCTTTTCATTCCCTCAATATGTTGGACATGGCCCATCCCCATTGGTCAATTGGATGAAAGGAAAGTTTCATTTAGAATTAGAGACCGATGAAAATGTGTCTATTTATAACATGATTATCCCTGGTATGTCTTACAGATCTCGTGTCAATTTTCATGAAGAACGAAACCCTGATTTCGTACCATTTATCACTCCTCAGAGGGGGGGAGGCCCAGCAAATGATAATATCTATCAAGGTATTAGAGCTCCTTTAATATTGCTAGGAAAATATTCTCTGGATCGTAAATCATTTTCATGGAATGGATCATTTATCATAGTTTTCACAAAAAGTGCTAAAGATTTTATGCTCTTTTAGATCATTTTTTTTCTAAAATAAACATATTTACATTACCATTGAAAGTGATAAATAAATATATATATATTATTTGAGTTGAGGATGTAACTGTCACAAGGAATATATATTTGCCTATTATATTTGTTTAAATATCTTATAAGTAG
>NW_027107138.1:203739-204305 GCF_000696795.3 Halyomorpha halys | reverse complement strand
AACATGTGTAACTTTGGGTTCAAATTATCGAGGGAGAAATCAACGTTGGGGCAGGAGCAAATCAATTTTTTGGGCCACACGATCTCCAGGGAAGGAGTTAAAGCCGATGCAGATAAAGTCACAGCAATACAGAAGATGGCAGTGCCTAGGGATGTAAAGGGAGTTCGGAGGTTGCTGGGAACTTTAAATTATTATCGGAGATTTGTGCCAGAAATGGCTGAGTACCTTGTCCCACTCAATAATCTTTTGAAGAAAGGCAGAAAGGTGATCATCACTCCGATTGTGGAAGACAATATCAGGCGGTGCATGGAGAAGCTGCACCAGGAGCCAGTGCTTGCTTTCTCAGACTTCATCCGGCAATTCAATATCACTACAGATACGAGTGAGTATGCGCCGGGAGCGGTGTTGTCTCAAGAGGGTGATGGAGGAGATCGCCCAGTTGCGTACGCCAGTAGGCACCTGACAACGACGGAGACCAGATACAGTGCACTGGAACGAGAGCTCTTGGGAATAGTGTGGGCTGTTGACCACTTTAGGCCCTATGTGTTTGGAAGAAGGTTCAGAGT
>NW_027107138.1:203320-203689 GCF_000696795.3 Halyomorpha halys | reverse complement strand
AGACATGCTCGGGGCAACCGGGAAGACAGTTCATGAGATCCTACTTAAAGAAGATAAGGGTACATATGTGAAAGAGAGGAGATACCCGCAGGCGCTACGCCAGCACATCCGGGAAGAGCTCAAAAGTTTTAAACACCTAATAAACATAAAACATAAAATAAAGGGGATTATTATTGATAGTACATCCCCATACAATAGTCCATTGTGGGCTGTTAAAAATAAGTGTGCTCCAGGTGATACTACTGAAAAATACAGAGTGGTGATAGAATTCAGGAAGCTGGACGAGAATACCATAGACGAAAAGTATCCAATCCCCAGATTTGATGACATTTTGGACAGGCTAAGCGGGTCGACGGTATTCAGCACATT
>NW_027107138.1:201805-203270 GCF_000696795.3 Halyomorpha halys | reverse complement strand
TTCTTCTGTTTTCTGGGTTGCTAGCTCTCTCTCTTCTACCCTCTCCATGATCTCTCCTTCTCCTAGGGTTGGGCATGATTCTGGGGCGTTGGTATTCTATCCTGGTCCACCCTGGCTCTTCTACTTCCATTCGGGCCTCCACTTCTCTAGCGCTTGATTCAATGAGATCTTGATCACATTCCACAAAGGAGCGGTCTCTCGGCATTCCCTCTTTCTTCCCCAGTTCTTTTGCCAACTTAATCTTCAGTACCATGGATAGGAATTGCATTCGACCCTGTACTTGGATCGTTTCCAACATCTCGCTGAATTTGTCTTGAATTCTGTTATAGCGTGCCAGGAGTTCAGCGGCATACTGACCATTAGACTGTCTCGGTTTTTTCGTTTCTCTGAACATCATGAATATATCCTCCTCTGGGGTCCACCATCCTCCTCTGAATGCCTTCATTAATAATCGTATCTGGTGTACACCGGCAGTTCCAACACTATCTCGTGCCGAGAAGCCCTAGAAAAAATGTGTAGTAGAGAGAGGACACACCAGATCCAGAAATGTCAATGCAAATTAATCACCCTGGGTGGCCCTTGTGTGGTAGAGGGGGAGGTAGAGATAGGCTTGACCCGGTGGGGATTTAGTAGAGAGAAATTGTTGGTACATATCGTAGGGAGTATGCCGAAGGGAATACAAAGTGATTGTGGGATATGACCTGCTAGGGAAGGTTGGTGCTTGGGTCAAGAATAGCAAGGGGAAGTGGAGAATTTAATTGAGGGGTAAAATGTACAAATGTCAGCGACAGAGAAAATCCGAGGGGGCACGGGTTGGAGCAATCAATCAGGCTGAGGACTGGAGACAGAGGATTAAGAGGGAATATAAAGATTTTTTTTATAAAGAAAGAGACCTGCTCGGGGCAACCGGGAAGACAGTTCATGAGATCGTACTTAAAGAAGATAAGGTTACATATGTAAAAGAAAGGAGATACCCGCAGGCGCTACGCCACTACATACGGGAAGAGCTCAAAAGTTTAAAACACCAGGGAATTATTATTGATAGTACATCCCCATACAATAGTCCATTGTGGGAGGTTAAAAAGAAGAGTGCTCCAGGTGATACTACTGAAAAATACAGGGTGGTGATAGATTTCAGGAAGCTGAACGAGAATACCATAGACGAAAAGTATCCAATCCCCAGATTTGAAGACATTTTGGAAAGGCTAAGCGGGGCGACGGTATTCTGCACATTGGACTTGAAGGCCGGATATCATCAAATAAGATGCACCCTAAGGAACAACATAAGACAGCATTCACATTTGAGAGAGGCCACTCTGAATTTACAAGGATGCCGTTTGGCCTCAAAAGTGCTCCTATAACCTTCCAGCGTCTGATGGATGAGTTTTTAAGGGAAATAGACGAATCAGTGTGCCAGATTTACATTGATGATCTCCTAGTGTTTAGTAAGAACGAAGACAAACAT
>NW_027107138.1:201122-201755 GCF_000696795.3 Halyomorpha halys | reverse complement strand
TTCGATGTCAGCTGACTGAGCAGATCAGCTGATCAAGGGTATATATAAAGATGTGCTGAACCCAATAAAGCCAGTATTTTACAGCAGTTCAAGCGTGTTAGATCTTGTTCCTTCTTCTCTTTTTTGACATTTTGCTTTCGCCAATACTTAACTGGTGCCGAAACCCAGGAGCTTTAGATACCGGATTAATTTTTTTTTGGTTTAAGAAGATTTTTTTTGTTGTTTTATCATCTTCAATTTTCATTCTTTTTTTTTGTAAATAATGGCAACGGGATCGTTAGACAAGCGGTTTTTAACCTCGAAGCTTTGAATCAAAATGGGGTCCAGAACTTACCTCCCATGGAGGTTATTCCTCCACCCCCGGAGCTTGCCCCACTACCAGAAGAGTCTCTAGTGGGAGCCCATGCTACAACATTTGAGTGGGTAAAAGTACGCACAGCAACCGCCCAGGACTTCAGGAAGGCCGTTTCTGACCTTGAACGGTTTTACCGGGGAAATAGGAGAATTGAGCCACTTCATTAGAGGGGGTGACCGACTAATAAGCCGAATTGAAGCAAAGTCTATCGAAAATTTACTCGATAGCGAAGATGCAGAGGCATTAAAAGCAGCGGTCGTTTGCAGAGTAAAAATAAG
>NW_027107138.1:197312-198641 GCF_000696795.3 Halyomorpha halys | reverse complement strand
AGCGTATTCCAGAGAATCAGACACTTTGGGCTCAAATTATCGGGGGAGAAATCATCGTTGGGGCAGGAAAAAAATTAATTTTTTGGGCCACTCGATATCCAGGGAAGGAGTTAAACCTGATGCAGATAAAGTCGCAGCAATACTGAAGATGGCAGTGCCTAGGGATGTGAAGAGAGTTCGGAGGTGGGAACTTTAAATTATTATCGAAGATTTGTGCCAGAAATGGCTGAGTACCTTGTCCCACTCAACAATCTTTTGAAGATAGGCAGAAAGGTGATCATCACTCCGATTGTGCAAGACAATATCAGGCGGTGCATGGAAAAGCTGCAGCAGGAGCCGGTGCTTGCTTTTCCAGACTTCACCGGCAATTCACTATCACTACAGATGCGAATGAGTACACGCTGGGAGTGGTGTTGTCTCAAGAGGGTGATGGAGGAGATCACCCAGTTGCATACGCCAGTAGGCGCCTGACAGAGACGGAGACCAGGACAGCGCACTGGAACGAGTGCTCTTGGGAATAGTGTGGGCTGTTGACCTCTTTAGGCCCTATGTGTTTGGAAGAAGGTTTAGAGTACACACTGACCAAAAGCCCTTGCAATGGGTGGGAAAGTTGAAAGAGTCTTCAGCCAGGATTACGCGTTGGAAGGAGCTTTTCAGACAGTATAATATGGAAATTATATGTAAACCAGGAAAAGAAAATGTAGTAGCTGATTGGTTGTCACGACCAATAACAGTAAATGCAGTAGAGGCGGAGGCTGAGGAAACGTTCGGTGTGATGAGACAGTTTCTGCGGGAATGGACGCCTAGAGATTCCTCTCTATCCAAAAGGATGGAGCAGAAGATGATAGGGAAGAATCGTCGAATAATGAGAGTTCGGCAGAAGAAAGACTAGGAGATATAGAGTAAATAGTTGAAATAATTAATGAAAAGATGAGACAAATTATTTGGAAGACAAAACCACCGTATGACCAAAATTAAATATAGTGAATACGGGAGAAGTAAAATAACGACGATCTGGACACAGCCAGGCGTGAAAAAAGACCAAATCCGTAAAGCGTTGAATAATGCTTCGAAATCTGGAGAAAAGTATCACCTTTATGTTGAGAATGAAAATGTTTGGGAGAAGATCAAGCAGCTATGGCGTGATGAACTCATAGGAATGGACAGGACATTCATCCGTTGCAAACTAATGGTGGAAACCCTTTTGGAAGAAGAGCAACAACGAGAAGTCACTCTAGCGTATCATCAGGGTAAGACTAATCACCGTGGGATCCCTGAGACTATGCAGGCCTTAAAGAGAAGATACTTTTGGTGGGGGATGAGGAAGAC
>NW_027107138.1:184353-196694 GCF_000696795.3 Halyomorpha halys | reverse complement strand
ATTGCAGCTTATAATCATTCCATACATGCAGTTACGGGGTTTTCACCATTTGAGGACCTCTTTGGGCTTCACGGACACCGGGGGGACTATAAGGGCAATACTGATGAAATACTGAATAATCACATTGTTCAAAGTTATGGGAGAAAGCACGAGGAAGAATGAAAAGGAAAAAACCAGGAGGGTGGCGCAGGAAAATCTAAAGGTCACAGACAGGATGGGAGGTATCAAAATTGGGACGATCGTATATAGAAAGTTGGGTTCTAACAGGGGTAAGGAGATACAGCGATACGAGGGCCCATTCAGGGTGATAATCATTAGGGAGAATAATGTAGTTACGATAGAGAGTATCCGAGAACCTAAAAAGAGGAGAACTGTCCATATTGAACAGTTAAAACTTCTGGCAATGAAAATATAGACTGTTCTCATATCACCTCCACTTGAAATGTAGTTATTCATTTAATTTTTTAATATTGTGTTTTATTTTATTTTTTTATTTTATGTTGTTATTACCAGAAATCTTATTCTTTATTTTTAAATTTAATTTATGTATATAGTGTTTACTTTTGATCAACTTGTGAGTTTTTGTATATTGGTATAGGAATTTTTTTTTTTATTGTAAATAGTTTTCCATATTTTTTCTATATATGTTATATTCTACAGTATAAGTTTACGAGGATTGTTCGTAAACTAGCGGGGGGGAGTTACAGTCAGCTGGTACTTCGATGTCAGCTGACTGAGCAGATTAGCTGATCAAGTGTGTATATAAAGATGTGCTGAACCCAATAAAGCCGGTATGTTACTGCAGTTCAAGCGTGTTAGATCTTATTCCTTCTTCTCTTTTTTGACATTTTGCACATGATATATATGTATCATACCAGTAATAGGTATTCTACATGCCAAGAGGCATTAAGTATATAAATCTGAGCTCATCCTGGTTGTTAGTTTTCATTGATTATATGTGCAATGATTTGGTATTTATAGAGTAAAACAATTTTATAAACATGTATACAAGATAGTTATTAATTAAATGGTCTTTTCGAAATGTTATGATTTGATGAGCTTCAAAGGTCTTCCAGGCGACATACATGCATAGGTGCACACATCAACACGGGAAATGTTTTCAAAAAAATCTTGTCCCTCTTTCATTATATTTTATGAGTATTAAGTTTCTTGTATTCTTTGTATCTATTTCACTTTTTTAATCAACGACAAAAAACAAGAGTTTTTGTGTGTCCCATATGTGTCCCAGTACACTTTTTTTTTTTAAATTTAATTCATTAAATTTAATTACTCCATTTTATCCTGCAAATGATTATCCAAACATGATTTGGCATACTGTTCAAAACTGAAACTCTTTTGAGTTTTATTTTCATTTTCTTGCTTCTAGAAATATACGTAAATAACACCGAAGCAATGTTAGGGGGCGTCTGGAGTCGGGATTTCAGAAAATTAATTTCTAAATCTATCATCTCAACATCACAGTACAGGCTAACTCTTATCCATCATACTGTTGCTAGACACATTTTTCAAATCATTGTTCAGTGTTGGTAGTTCAATAAAATGTTTAATTTTAAAATTAATATTAATATTTTATCAAATTGTATTATTACCTAATATAAATCTGTTTACCAATTAATAAAGTTAATGAGGTATAATTAATTTTGAATATAATAAAACAAAAGAAAAAAAAAAAAAAACTTTTTTTGAGAGGTGAGAAACCGATGAAGAGATTAATATCTCAAATAGAAAATGTGCCTGATTAAGATTAAGTATTATGTCAAGCATGTTGTTGAAATTCCTTTGGTGCTAAAGTAACATTAAATTATATTTTATATAATCATATGTGTTTTTATATAAAAACAAAAATATTTTGTATATCAAGTGACTTAATACATGGTAGATTTTGTTGTTTAAAGAACTTTAAATTTAATGTATAGTATCATTAAAGAAAGTTATATTAACCACAAAGTTCTGTTCTATAGTGCTGATATAAAATTAAAATAATACCTTTATTAACTTTTCCATTGTATTAATTACTTTTTTGTATAAATTATATTGTAGAAAATAATATGGAGGTGTTTATTGTTGGCTGTAGATTGAATGTGAGGAGAATATGGTCCAGGGTGCAGTCAGTAATGATAATCTATCATTAATGACCACACCCTCAACTATCTCACAAAAAGTAATATTTATTATATCCCAACTATCGTAATTTTGTCCTGTTTTAATGTGTTTGAAATTATATTGGTGTATTTTATCTAAATAATTTCTTTATATTTTTGTGTGTTACCTGGGTGATGAGTTAACTGGTATAAATTAATTGGGGAAAAAATCATTAAAGTTATCCTCTTGTTTGGATTTTTCTTACTTATGAGTCAAACACACCAACTGGAAATGAAATGAACCCATGTATGCTTTCTATCCATATTTTCATCCGTTGTGGAAAAATATTTAAAAAACAAATTATCTTTAGATAGGAACTTATGGTGTTACCACAAGTCATATTAAATAAATGCTATAAATCTATGGATATTAGTTAAAACTAATGTTTTAAAAAACAATCACTAACTATTTAAGCTTTTGAAGTCATATTTATACCTAGTTAGACAATCGTTTTGATTTTAATAATAAATAGGTATAGTAAATTTCATCCTTTTTTTGTTTTTTAAATTTTCATTATTTTTTCATCCTTTTTTTCCCTGTTATTTATCCATATATCTAAATACAATTTTATCCTTTAAACCCAATACATCTTCCCGTTTTATTTTCCCTCTTTAACAAATATAAAATATAAACTTATGAGAGGATTGTTGATCCTGTATAAAATTTATGAGGAGAAGACGGTTAGAGGTGCACTAATATGCTATTTGTTTAATTAATATAACAGTCAGGCAGTCCGCTGATTGTCAATTTTGTATTTGACAGGTGCGGGCATAAATAAAAAGATAAAAAAAGTATCTCATGATTTTCTTATAAAAAGTGTTTGTTATTGTTATTAATTTACAGCTCGAGAGATACTTATTATCATATTCAGATTAACGATTAAACAATGTTCTTATTCTTATTAAATTACAGCTCAAGAGAACCTTATTATTATATCCAGATTAATTATTAAACGATTTTCTTATTCTTATAAGTGCTTAAAAAAAAGTTTTTAGTTATAAATAAAAACTAATAACACAGGAAGGAAGTTGAATTGTAGGGGAGAGGCAGGTTTTTCAGAATTGGTGATAAATGGAAAGGTAGTGGAGGATTTCACTACTACCATTTGCCAGTAGAAATGTTACTGTCGTGTTTTTCAAAAATTTTTGCGTAAGAATCTATTGAAAGAAATTAACATCTAGGTGCAACCAAATATTAATTTATTTTTCCTATACTAGATGGTTGGCGTACGTTGTAGGGCGCCATGTCAGTTTGGTAGCTCGTAGAAAAGTAGGCCCTTATTTATTTTAATTAATTACCTATTTAAATTATGCTAAAGCCTCCTAATGATAGTTTTAACTAGTACAGCCATTACTAAGATGATCTAGAGTTATTATTTTTGGAATAACAAACAGCTAAGAACAACATGCTAACGGTTGGAGGCGTAAGGGAGGAGGGTTATAATAACTTTATAATAACTATTTTGCATAATTTATATTTGTTTTTTTCTTAAGTAAGTTGTAAATACAATATACACTATGTCAGAAACCTCAACCCTTGCACAAAATGTAGCCCTGCCACAGAAGAATGGATATTTATACTTCATCGATACATTATTAATAACAATGAATTATTATTATTAATGTTTCTTTTCAGACTTATAAGTTCAAGTGCTTCGGGGATATCCTTGTAACTTAGTACTTCGTTATTGGCTGTTACAACTAGTCCTGATTACTTTACACTCTGTCCCAGTATATAACTCTTTGACTTTGATTTGACTCTTCATGTGATTTCAAGCTTATAAGATACATCTGCAATGGCCATTTCTTCAATTCGTTCGGCTAAATTCGTACATACGACCTTAATGCATAAAGACTGAATATTTCCTGTAGTCTTCACTCAGGGCCACCAGGTAAAAGCTTTTTGTGAGGTCACTCATAGTGAAGATTTTCTTTTCACTACAGTCTTTATGGATTTCATCTGTGTTTTCTTATTGTTCATAGTTCGCTTGTAATTTTGAATTGATTTTTTTTTGCACTTTCCGACAAATTCTTACTTGACCATCCTTCTAATTAACCACTGCAATTGGGTTCTAATTGTTTCTTTGACTAAATTGAATAATATCATGGTTAAGCCTTCTATCCTTACAGCTTTCCTTTTATGTAATGGGATAGGGTAAGGTTTCAGCCAAATGGAATTGTCATCTGTCACTCAGAGGGAATATTCTTACCCTTTTATGTTCCCTGGGCTTCCGGAGAATACTACGGAATGTTACTTGATGTTTCTAACTTGTTACTAATGTTCCTGGGGATATGAGACTGCTCTGACGGACATAGCTCTCTCTTCTTGGAGATGTAAATTATGTTGTGCTTTATATTAGTTCTGCTAACTTGGACCAGCCCAATCCCAGCACTGGGTTCCAAGTCCCGTTTACCATTCCATAAATGAATCTTTCTGAAGCTACTATACCCTGCTTTCATAATAAAAAAAATTCCTCCATGTTGATTTCTCATATACAAGTCTTTATAAAATCTTATCTTAGGATACAATCTTGACTTAAATTATGAACAATTAGAAAATTTAACTTCAGTGTATAATTTTGAAATGATGCTTCCATCAGGACCTGACTTATTTTTTGCATCGGACTACATGTGACTTGGCTTCTGATATCAATTAGACTTTTTATTGGAATTTCACTTAAATTGAAAATAACTTGAATTTCACTTAAACTGAGGGCAAATTACATTTTGAAAATCAGCCGATTCTATGGTTAATAAGTTAGTAAATTCTTGATATAATGAGGCATTACTCATGTCTGAATCCCTAATTTAATCTTTTCATAATTCCCTTTCTTCCTGATCATTGTGAGGAGGATTTTTAGGATTGTCCTGATCTTTGAAATGATCCTCCCTGCTAGTATTATACACAGGTCTCCTGTTACAACATGCTCTTCTATACCTTGGTTCTTCTTCATGATCTTGATTACCTAACAATACTTTATTACCTTCAAACCATTTATTACATCATTATCTAATAGAAAAAAAGGAATATTACATTAATTTCTATTCCCAAATTAAAATAATCTTGAGGAAAATGAATTGGACAAAAATGAATCAAAGAAAAAAAAAAGAGATAAATAAGTAAATAAAGCAATGATGCTTAAAGATACATTGAAAAAAAAAATATAAATTATAAAAAAGATAAAATAAACAAGATAAAAAATTATAAAACAATTTACCTGTATGTATTAAAAAAAGGAAAACAAAAAAAATATTTACACTGTGTTTATAATAAAAAAGCTGAAATATGTGCTGTGAGCATATAATATGTATATATAAATTTGTATCTCTAACCTCGTCCAGCTTAGAAAACGGAGATACTTCTTGATGTAAAAAGAAAAAAAAAAAAAATGTAGGGGCCTCTGTGGCTAGATGCAGACAATGTACCAATGAGAGAGCCGGTGTTGGGGATCTGCGGTATAAACAGACCAAGCTCATGGAATTTGCAATGTTTATAACTATATATATAAGAAGATGGTCAGGGTTGCGGTCAAAAGAGAAATCTTTATAACTATAGGTTGTCGCCTGTTTTAGGTGAAATAGATTGCATACACAAAAACATTTACATATTTTTATACTTCTATTACTATAACTATAATTAGATTTTATATAAAATCTGTCTTTTATAGTTAAAATTAAATTCATTTTCATATTAATTAATAAATTTACCACACAAGATAAAGAATTACAACTTTTTTTTAATGCTGCTCAGACGTCAAAGAAAAAGAAGTTATTCCAAAGGATCTGGTATCCATTGGAGAACCAGGAAGAGAAACCATTTCAGTACCAATACCTGATTCATCAACACCAGAGTTGCTAGAAACTTGTAGTACAGCTGAGACTGGAACTTCAAACTAGGATGAAGTACAGAAAGAATCCAAGATGCAAACAGTGAAGAGATTAGTATTTGGAAAGACGAAAAAGACGGATATAGTAAAGAAAAACTAAATGGTACGGATAAAAAACCATGCACCATATGCGAGGGACTGGGTTTTAAGAATCATTTTCATCCAATACCATTATGTAGAATTAAACCGATGCAATATAAAAATGCTGTTAAGTTGACAGAAATGGATGAAATCCCTGAGACTAAATTTTTGAGGATAGAAATGAAAAATGAAAGGAGATGGTATCCTACATCCTGTTGGTTATTATTCTAAGAAATTGACACATGGTCAAATGAAGAAAGAGGTAATGTATTTATAATGCCTAGCAATAAAAGAAACAATTCTTTATTGGGAACATTATCTCATAGTAAGGCTTTTACTGTGACATCGGATCATATGCCACTTATCAATTTAAAATGTAAATCACACACAGACTAAGCATTGGGTGACTTGATGTTGTATCTTTCTCAGTACAACTTCAAAATCATAGATAAGGAAGGCAAGGACAACATAGAAGTTCTATAAAGTTTTTGGAGTCGGGTATTGGTAAATCATGGAAGTAGAATGTCACCAATATGTTAAAAAAGAAGTTATTCCAAAGGATTCCATGTCTTTTGGAGGACTAGATAGAGAAAACATTTCAGCACCAACACCTGATTCATCAACACCAGAGTTGCTAGAAACTTGTAGTACAGCTGAGACTGGAACTTCAAACCAATATGAAGTGAAGAACAGAAAGAATCCAAGACGCAAACATTGAAGAGATTGGTAGTTTGAAAGACAAAAAAGATGGGTATAGTAAAGAAATAAAAAGAAAAACTGCGAGGGACTTGGTTTTAAGAATCGTTTTCCTTCAACATCAGTATGCAGAATTAAATTGATGCAACATAAAAATGCCGTTAATTTGACAGGTATGGATGAAGTCCCTGAGACTAAATTTTTGGGGATAGAAATGTACAATGAAAGGGGTTAAAATAAAGATTTCATTGAAGAATCAAGCTGATCTTTTGCAGCACCATTGAACAACAGGAAGTGAATCTATGTGTCAGTGAGATTAGGACTCAACTTGATTGAGAAAATCCACCAATCCTATGGGCATATTGGTATCAACCAGGTAGCTAAAGAATTTAGACCCTTCTACTATTTTAGAAACATGGACAAACTTAGATTAATTATTTATTTATGGTTTTTTGAGAGTAGTTTATTTTATTATTAACATACACAATTTTGATCCATTTTACTCTCAACTTTTATTCTTAAAAAACTCTCCAACATTGTGGCCCTCAGGCCATTTTCAAGGAGGCAACCTATAAAAATTTTTTGTTTATATAATAATTACATTATTTCGTTAACTACATACTAATATGTTCAGCCATACCTTAAATATTGATGTCAGTTTTTAATCTCATTTGCAGGCTAATTGCCCATGTCACATCTTTAAAATAAATTAAATATTAAAATAACATCATAACAACTTCAAAAAATTTTTGTTTTTAAATTGATTACTTACTTACATAAATTTTTTACATCTTAAATTTAAAAACCCTTCAATACAAACAATCTCCTCTTTTACACTTATATTCATCACTTATAACAGAACCTACCTTCAACAGGTTAGGACTCTATTATCACCTAATCATTAAAAATAACTTTTTTATCATTAATTTATATTTAATATAATTTAATTATCATTCAATTTTAATTATTTTGCTTATAACTTAACATTTTTTTAAATTCCATAATTAATATATTCTTATTATGTGTATTTTTTTATCACACATATACTTCCCTCTCTATTTTATTTTTTCCCATATTTACTCATCTATACATGCTTTTATAAGTTTATATATATTATATATACATCTGTAAAATCTAAGCATTTGAACTTTTTTCTATTTACCAACTTTTTTTATATTAATTACATTTTTTTTTTTGCTCAAAATTTCAGAATAATGATGGTTTAGTCCCTTGGAATCTAATTTGAAATTTACTGTATAATTTACATTTTCTGAGATGTAAATCGATTCTAATATTTTTCTTCTAAAATTATTATTTTCTTTATGAATGACCTTGACATTTTCAAAATCAAAATTATGCTTATTTTGAACAACATGTTGAACCAATGCTTTTTTTTTTTTTGGGTCCTTTTCATTTTTTTTTATATCATTCCCACATTGATACATCCTGTCTTTTATATATTGTTTAGTTTCACCAATATATATGGCTGGACAATTAATGCATGGAATTTTATATACTAATCCAGATTGATATTTACTATCTATTGGGTCCTTAGTTCTACTACAATAATTTTTTAATTTATTGGTTGGTTTGAAACATAATGTAATATCTTCCATATCATAATCCTTAAAAGACCTTTTTATTCCTTCTGACAAACCTTTTATATAATTACAACTATAGTATTTTTTATTTCCTTTTATCGCATTTTCATTTTTATTTTTGTCCATTTCTTTTATTTTGGATTTTTTGATATTTAATTCCCATATTTTCTTTATTAACCTTTTAGGGTAAAAGTTTTTCTGAAAAATATTAAATAACTTTTCCTTTATTTTCACCAATCTAATTTTATCTGTTATTTTTATTCCCTTATCAAAAAAGTTATTAATAACATTGTATTTCATGTGAATAGGATGACAGGATAAATAATTTAAAATTATATTACTGGATGTTTCCTGTTTTGTCCATTCTGTTAATAATGTATCTCCTTGCCTCATTACCAACATGTCCAGGAATCTTAACTTGCCCTCTTTTTCTATTTCCATCGTAGACTTTAATCTTTCATGGTAATCATTTAAATATTTAAACATCTTATCTTTATCTGTTTCCTTAATAATGCAGAAAATGGCAATGCATTTTGGCAGAAGATCTCACCATCATATTTAAATATTCCATTTTCACAACACAACTTAAGTCCTTCCAAAAATAATTGTTTGTTCTTTATTCTAGTATCGTGTTTAATTTCTTCTCATCTTTCTCCTATAATATTATATACCACTTTCAGAGGAATATTTGCAAATAAGGATACCGCATCATAACTCACCAATATGTCATCATTTTCTATCTTTATCAATTTCAATTTGTCTCTTACTTCTATAACATCTATATTCTCATCCTTATCAACATTATTGAAACTATTTTTTAAAAAAATTTGTAAATTATAAATTGGCCCATTTATATCAATTACAATTGACCTTAAAGGTCAATTCTTCTTTGTGCAGCTTAATTAGTCTGGGCAATTAGCCTGAAAATGAGATTAAAAACAATGACATCAATATTTAAGGTATGGCCAAAGATATCAGTATATAGTTAAGGAAATAATGTAATTATTATTAAAAAAAAAATTTTATAGGTTGTCTCCTTGAAAATGGCCTGAGGGCCGAAACGTTGGAGAGTTTTTAAGAATAAAAGTTGAATGTAAAATGGATCTAAATTGTGTAAGTTAATAATAAAATGGACAAATTTATTTACTAGTTTTTTTAGAGCTATGATACATGTGTTAACAATAAATCTATAACTGGAAGAGTAATTGTGTTGTTGTCTAAGTTGGACCCATCAGAATATCCTTATCATGTCATGTCCATTGAAACAATTGGTGGTTTTCGTATGAATAAAGTAGCAAAGAAATACATGCATTTACTGATCGATCATTTTAAAGGTATACGTGGATTCGAAGTTCTAGTGGGCTAAGTGCTACTGGTTTTATCAAACTGATCAACCCAGTAGCAGAAAGAAACATCAAAATGTTAGTAGATCAATTTGATGAGTTTGACTCAATTTCATAACATACCTGGACCACAAGAGAATTGATCTGCTCTATACAGTGTAGACAATCCACAATCTAATGGATCAAATGAATGGTTAAATCAAAATTTAGTTTATAGTTCAAAATTTAGAGAATACACTGTTGAATTAATGAGACTGACAATGAAGTATCATGGACTACTACAATACACCTCACATAACTAAAAAAACAAATGATTTTTTGAATCTTTTAAAAAAAAAGCTTCTGGAAGATCATTAAAATTAAAAAAAGGTGCTTTGTAGTATATTATTGGCTGAAAGAAACTTAAAATAGTTCTGCTAAATCTATCTAGAGGGTGCTGTGAGGGGGGGGACAAAGGTGGTTAAAATGGAATATGATGCCTGCAGGCATCATTATGCAACGGACGGTCATGAGCCTGGTAATCTGCATCCTGAATTTAATAAAATAAAATAAAGAAGCCAGCAGAGTGGTCCCTCCCCACTCAGTAAATAAAAATAATAAATTAAAGGCACAAAGAGGGATAACAATAACCTTCTACTAATCCTTACCCTATCCTAATAGTACCCATGGGTAAAAATTGGAAAATAATATGTAAATATTGTGTATATACATATATTTGTTATATATTGTAATTGTATAAATAAATAAAATAGGAGGGTGGGGAAAAAAAAAAGAGCCTGGTAATCGCCACATAGTCATACTGGTACTGGTACTGGTATTTGGTGGGGGGAACAAGTCCGGCAAGTGGGCCTAGTGATCCCTTTTGTCAACCCCTGACAGCTACCTAGGTTGTCGCCGTGTACTAACCAAGGTGGGTTCTTCGGGACTGCCGAAAAATGAATGTTTAACTGCCCCAGGTGGGAATCAATCCCACAACGTTCCAAAGTGAGTGCACTGGGACCTGCGTCCTCACCTGCTTGGCCGTCACTTCCCCGCCACATAGTCATAGGCTACCATCGGATTTCTTCACCACATGTAGTGTACTTGAACAGGGGTTTTTAAAGACCACAGATGCCTTCTTTAATCAGATTATCCTTCTTGGTATATTCAAAGGTTTAAGAGTCGGCATTTATCAGTCACTGGTCGGCCCCTGGTTCAATGCAGTGCTCCAAGACTCCAGTCCACTTATCGGTGTTATTTTGGTGATGGTAGGGAACTCATTGAGAATTCTAGAAAAGTGAACATTTGGAAGTGCAACTAAGTAGACTGGAATTTCTTGTACAGAAATATTACCTGTTAACTTCTGACCAGTGAGCTAGTTAATTAGCCTTCGGTTGCTTAAGTCTCTTATTTCATGATAGTAGAGAAAATCTTTAACAAGTATCGCTTTGCCTATGCCAGCAGGCACTGTAGTATCCTTTTTTTTTGGACATTTTCAAAGCCAGTCAATAACAATTTTATTTCGGCTTAGGAAAAAAACAAAAGTATCTAAAATCTTAATGAGAAATTTCATAATACATTATCACCTATAAAAAATACTACAGAACCATATTTCCAAAAATGTTGTTTGCTAGAACACGGGACCATACAGATCTTCTGTTGAAGATGATGAAGAAGGGATGTAACTTGTGAATTGAAGTGCATTCTGTTGATAATCCAGTAGTGTGCTTAGCATTTGCTACACCTCAATTTTTCTTACATTTGTTTTAGAGACTGCATACTAACCTGTTATTGTCATTTTATTAGTCAGTCAGAAGTCATGTCTAGATTACAATTAGCTTCTTGTGGTTCAATCCATTTGATCAGAGGAAGCAGTTACTATTTAAACATGAGCATAAAAACAAAAAGTTTTGGATGAGAGACAGATGATGTTCAATTATTACCAATAGGTATATGATATAGGTCTCTCAGTATACATGTTTTAACAATCAATTATTTACATGTCAATCTATCAAAATAAATAGGTTAGGCTAAAGAACAAATTTACTTATTTTTCCAGGAATTACCATCTGAAATACTTTCAGGAGTAGATTTTCCAAAAAATTATTAATTTGAATATAGGTCGATTGTAGGTAAAAAGAGAGATTGAAGTTACAAGAATATAAGTATTGAAGATACGAAATAAGAGAAGTTAAGATTAAGTATAATAGTAAATGTGAACAAATTTTCATTAAGAATACAATAAAATATATGAGAGAAGAAAGCCAAATAAAATTTAGGAAAAGCTGGATAATCCATGTATGGATCCCTTGCATATGGTGGTGCATTGTCTTTGATCTATACCATTTAGTTTTTCTGTTTTTTTCTTTACTATATCCATCTTTTTCGTCTTTCCAACTACTAATCTCTTCAATTTTTGCATCTTGGACTCTTTCTGTTCTTCATCCTGGTTTAAGTTCCAGTCTCAGCTGTTCTACAAGTTTCTGGCAACTCTGGTGTTGGTACTGAAATGTTTTCTTTTTCTGGTCCTCTTACCAGTCTCAGATGTACTACAGGAATCAGGTACTGAAATGTTTTCTCTTTCTGGTCCTC
>NW_027107138.1:177718-182673 GCF_000696795.3 Halyomorpha halys | reverse complement strand
TGTTTTCCTTTTGTAACTATGTGTTTGTATCTTTTTTAGCCCTGACGAAGCCCTGCAATGTGGGGCGAAACGTTGGCTCAATAAAATAGTATAATTCTACTATTTGAGTTTTTTTGACCGCACCCGGACCATATTCCTTTCATCTTTACACACGGTCAATCAATAATCTTCCTTTAAATAATTATATATTTTGATTCAAGTTAATGAAAATTTCAGCACCAACTTCATCAAATAGGTAGCTGTGTATTTTTTTAGTAAAAACTATGTATTTGAAATATTAGTTTTCATAATTATCACTGACAATCTCTTCCTGGCCTAAATCGTATAAGAACCCCAAAAATTCTTTGGAATCTGCTCGGTATCTTTTTTGTATTGAATCTGTGAAGCTTAAGCTCAGTAAAGAAGAAACTATATCACTCACTTAGTCATGATATGATACAATTTATCTAATAGTGAAAGTTAAAATAACATTCCAACTGTAAAAGAACAACATGAGTCTACAATGAAGAAAGAAGACAAAAGATATATCTACAATCAAACAGAATTTTAATATTATATACATTTGTTTATTTATGTACAGGTTTAAAATTCCATACCTTTGTAAAAGTAATATGTAATCTTATTGGTTTACAAAAAGTTCCTGCACGAAGTTGGAACCATTAATTTGATTCACATACATAATTTATACCAGGATGTGGTAGGGTTAGCATTAACTCAAACAATAATTGACATGTACGGATTTCAATATTATCTCTTTAGTAATAATAAAAACCACTTGAGTTCCATATCAGAGGTGCTAGATTTTTGCTGGTACTGTTCACAATAGCGGGAATAGCTGCTACTACTTTGTGTATTTCTTTAAGACTCCCCACTATAACAATAAACTATTCCCACACCTTACCTATTTTAGTTGAAAGTGTTGTAAATAACAATTAATGCTTAAAATGAATAGTTTTTATTTGTATCGCAAGGTGGGGAATGCACATGGTGACAGTGTGCATTTATTATTTCATTTATACACAAATAATATATAAATATTTTATTTAATCGATGCACACTACACGAAGGGTGATTTCTGTATAAAATTTTAACCATTGATTTAGGAATACCATATTATTTAAATGAATAACAGATGTTGTATTGGTCAATAAATTAATTTGGTCCACTTATATAATTTCTTACAGGATGAGAATTCAGTATTGACCCCAGCAATAATTGATAGATGAGAAGTTCAATGGTTTTCCCATCGTAATAATAAAAACTGCAAGGGATCCATATTAGATCTGCTGTAGCAGATAGCAATTTATGCTCATTTGATTGTTTAAACAGAATTTGACTATTTTATCCATTTATTTACTTATGTTACAGATTTAAAACTCCAAGGCATGGTTGTATTTTATCAGTTATTGATATTGTTATTTTAATTTAAATAGTATTTTATATTTTTATTGTATAGTTTTTTATGAATCTTGTATGATACTAGTTTCATGGTTCTGATTTTAATATCTGTGACCAGAAGAGTGTTATTATCTTGTTATAGCTTTTTAAATTCTAAGTTCAATTTTTAAACTATAAACAAACTCATGAATTTATTTACCATATCAAATGTGCAATAGGTTAAATGGCATTCAAAAAGTGCTTGAGAAGGAAAGTTCTGCTGTATTTGTTTTTAGAGGCCAACTTGATGTTTTTGTGGTGCTAAACCCAAATCTGAAGTTTTGTGACAAAATTTTATATAACAAATATGAGAAATTATCATAAAAACATTAAAAATTACGGTTTTATTTTTCTTTTTGGCTCAACTTACAATGCATGATAAGTGAAATAGTGTTCCAAAATGACATGAGATGGAAGGTTTTAATATATTTGTTTTTAATGGTATACATAACTTAGAAAAGTCCATAAATTTTAAAAATTCATGATAGAAGAAGTCAAATCTTAAAATCAATGGAAAGACAAAGATAAAAACATGCTCTATCTCTTTAACCCTTCATAGGTGGAATGGTGGGAGCGGTTTTTATTTATTATTGGAAAATTATTATTATAAAATTTTTCTTTTATTAAAAAATAAATTCCTAATTCCTGACATAAAACAAATATTTACAAATACAAATACACTGACAATTATTATAAAAAATAAATTCCAATAGAAAATTATTTACAAATACAAATACAGTTATAATTTTTACAAAACAATTTTTATTATATGTTGTAATATGTTTCATTTCTTTTTTTTTTTTTTTTTTTTACATTTTTAAAAATAAATACCTTATTTGTAATTCCTTTTAGCATTAAATATCGTACTAACTTATCTTTATTAAAACAAATTAAAAAAAATGATTAACTGAAAATGTATAATTGGCTTCAAAGGAAGGATAAAACTGCAAGGGATAAGAGCTTAAAACAAGGGACAAAAACAGGTAAACTAGTACAGGAGCTTGATACATAAAACCCAGTCCAAAAAATAAAAATTGCCGAATAATTTTAAACATTAGTTTCTACCACACTTAGCATGGAAACACATAACTAGTAGTTCTGAAACAACTACTAAACAGCAAATTAGTTAGCTTGATAAAATAACAAATTACGAAATGTTAGGTTTTTTTCACACCAATCAATCTTAGCGAAAATGTAATGAAACAATTTAAAGAAAATTAAATTTTATGTCAAATAAGTAGCATAACGTAATCATTGGATCAATTAGTATGGTTGTAAACTTTGAATCTAGATTTAGGACTCCCAGAAATTCGTTTTTGTGTTAAATGTGGTAAAAAATAATTTTAATAACTATTTGCATCAAGTTATGTGATCCATGAATTAGATTTTATTCCTTCCGATTAAATAACAGAAAATTTAAACAATTAACAATGGTCTATTTATATCAAAAACAGAACTAAGAAAGAATTAAAAAAAAATACAAGAAATAAGAAGAAAATTGATTAAAAGAAATATCACCACACATTTTCATACGTGTTTCATATTTTCATAAAGTGTAAGAATTAAGTTCAAATTCACAAATTCATTTTTTTAGCAGAGGACATGGAATCAATTATTGTGATAACGTAAAGCTAAAAAAAGATTCTTTTAAAATATTTAAGAAGTATGTAACAATATTCTTCTTGAAAATATCATACCATAGTAACAATTTTATTCTTTGTTCTATAATATTTTCGAAATTAAAATTATCTGTTTGTAACACCTCATGAAGAGTTTTCCAGCTTTTTACAAATATAAATGGTGGGTTGAATTTTTTTAACAATCTTAAAGGTGAGACACATAATCCAGGAGTCATATTGTCTTCAATAATAGGAATACTTCCCAGTGCCGCAGCTTCATAAATCCTGTAACATTCAGTATTTTCTCCAACTGGGTTTAAGGTAAAGTCTGAATCCTGAAGAATGCTCAAGTATTCTGCAAGACTCTCTTTTGATTCATTAGGCAACCATCTAAAACAAATCATTAAGAAAAAATGATAATAGATTGACATCATATTAAAGTATTTTTGAATTTTAAAATAAGTAATTCCATTTTATGGGGGAAAATCATTCACCAATAATAATTATACAATTTTTAAATATGTAAGATAACCCTTAATCTATAAGTTTTTAAATTTTAGCTAGGAAGGGTGTTACCTTTGATAACATTCAAGAGGAACCATAATGCTATTTTCTGACTAAACTGGAGATGTATTCCTGTTAAAGTAAGACAGTGAATAACAATAAAGAACTTGATATGTAGATGAATACCTTAAAGAGGTTGGTATCAGACACCTTGAGTGGCTACCCATTAAGTTCAGAGATTAATCTCATTGCTCAATGTTTGAAACCAGGAAAAGTGGCCAGATTTCTATTTCTAGATCAGTTGAAGAGTTGGAAACTACTGTTGATGGAGAGTGGGAGAATATACAGTGGAACCCCGTTAAAACGACCTGTTTGGGACTTGGGGTGAGGTCGGTCCCATGAAAAGGTCAGATTAAGCGGAGTCTGTTACGCTGGGGAATTAGAGTTAGGCATGTTCAAGGGTGAATGAAAAATACATAAAAATTAGAATACAAAACTAATTTATTTAGTACATATAAATGAAACAGAAAAATTAAACATTTTAATACATACATGGGTATGTATGTAAACAAAATATATGCAATGAAAAAAAACACATTTACGATGACTAATATGTACATATGTACATAATGCGTGTATAGATTTTAAAATTACCAAAAACTATCGATTTTTGTTTGTTTAACACAAGAGCGCCTTTTCATGGAGGCATAATCCCTCCATTTTTTCAAAAAAATGATATCAACTGGTTTTGTGACGGTTTGTTGTTCAGCATATCGAAGAGCTGTCTCGAAAGCGTCGACTGCCTCTGAATGGTTGATTTTCAGCTGCAGGCTGGAGTGTCCGCATTGTCCTCATCATCGTCGTCTTCTTCATTTTCTACAGCTGAAACCGTTTGGATAAGTTCATCATCAGTCAGAGCCTTATATGCTGGTTCATCGCTGTTTAGCCATTCCTCAATCTCACGTTGGTCAGGTGTTTCAACGGAAGAGCTACTGTTTAAATATTCCCAATCGTGCATGAACTGAACTACGGAATGCTCATTCTCTTGAACCTCCGCGGTTTGATCGTCATTGATGTTCGGGCAGAGTTTTTTCCAAGATTTTTCCAATGTTGATGGCGGAAGCTCTTCCCAAGCTGCAGCTAACATATAAATTACATCTTTAATGTAAATAGATTTTACAGCTTCCATGAGACTAAAACCTGTTGCTGTTTTCTCAATCAAGGAGCTCATGAATTTAGATCGGTACCGTCTTTTGAGTGATTCGATCACTCCTTGGTCCATTGGTTGGATCAAGGGAGTTACATTTGGAGGTAAAAAAAATGGTTCTTACCTCATTTTTCTTGAGGTCTGTGGGATGCGAAGGAGCATTATCCAGAAGTAGAATGGCTTTTTGG
>NW_027107138.1:169812-176938 GCF_000696795.3 Halyomorpha halys | reverse complement strand
AAGATAAGATTGAACTGATTTTTCAAACAACAAGGGGAGAGAAGTGAATCATCTTTCCAGGAAAATAGTTACAATGTAATGAGGAAACGTTGTATGTAAACAAAGGGTGTTTCTTCTCAGAAATAGTCGGTTTATGCGAGGAGCGATGTTTCAAAAGGTCGGACTATTGAGAGGGATTCTATCGAAAAAAAGGGTCGGTTTATGCGAGGAGTCGGTTTATCGGGGGTCGTTATAACGGGGTTCCACTGTAATATCTTTAAGGATAATTAATTTACATAATTTATCCAGGAATCATAAGAACTACTAAAATTGTAATAATGTGATATTTTATTGTTTATTTAAGAAATATTTTAGTATTTAGATATGAAATGAAAAGTAGATTTTATTCTGACGCCTATTGCCCATTAAAAAATAAAAATGTACAATTCCAGTGGCTTTTGTCGAGCTTATGAGATAATTAAATTATGAAAATAATAAAAGACGAAAATATGAAATGAATGAAAATATTGAAATTATAAATAAAATAAACATAAGCACTTTATTCTAACATATAAGCAGAAGATTGATAATTGAGGAGAAATAATTAATGTTTCTTTGAAGTTAATGATGAGGTTTTACTAGTGGAGACGGTAAGGAACTCCCAAAAGAGGTAACACAGATGATAAAGTCAATTTATTTTGACATCCCAAACAAGGCAGGGTTCTTAACCATGTACATATTACATTATAAAAACAGCATTTTTGATCAAGAAATAGTAAGTATTAGTGACTAATTTAAAAAAAAATAAAATACACTAAAACCCCACTTATCCATCTTATTTGGGACCAAGATATCACCAGATAGTGAGAAAGCTTCTTAATCCATGGGTGTATTAAAGAAAAAACTCCAATATTAATCTAACTTGTATAGTATGTGAAAATTAAAATAAATACAAAAATAATTTCTAATATATAATAATATATGTTCATCTGGTCATATTTACATTAATATGCAGGATGAAGCTATAAAAAATTCAAACAAAAATATCTTTACATAAATGATTATTTAAGTATACAAACTATTTCTCAGTTTTTAATAGTGCTATTTTCTGATGTTTTTCACTTCAAGATTTTTAGTAACTTCACTAACAAATAGATAAGACCAAAAAGTCATTATCCTTTAAACCTTAGTGTATATTTTTTAATTTATTCTACAATATAATTTTATCGACGAAGAAACATGTTTATATAAGAAGTAATAAAAAGGGAGTGAGTTCTTGAAAAAGAAAAATAATAAAGATTTAACAAAAACCTTTTAGAAGACAGGTTGTAAGATTACAACTTATTATTTATATTTAAAGTATGTTTATAGAATTTGCCAAACTCAAGATACAAAATAAAGCAGTTTCAGTATTTTTTTTTCCAGCTGGCAGGATCCATTGGATAACACAATTGGACATGCGTCAATTTATTTTCATTATAGAATTACCAAAAAATTTAAATCAAAATCTATGATAGATACACCCTATACTCTCTTTGTATGCATAAATAAAACAAAAGGTGCTTACTTGTAGCGTGTTGATAAGTAGCAAATGTTTTTGAGCCTACTGGTTCTTATTGATGCATCTACAACCTCACGTGAAGAATTTTTATAAACTGTGCCCATGAAGTTACATTTATACTTCCTAGGACTTGATACACGCTTTATCTGGTTGTAGTACAAATTAGGAAATCCACGATACCTAAAATTTAACAAAAAAATGATTTTTTTTTATGACTCTTTCTAGTCATTTTCTAATATACAGGGGGGGGGAGGGGAGTTCTACAGGGTACCACCCTTAGCACCCTACCCAGTGTACCACCCTTAACACCATGGATGGTAGGGGGTCAAGTTTTCATTTCGTGGGACCATAACAGAAATAAGGTCGATCTCCCAGGCCAGATTTGAACTGGCCCTGCTGCAGTTCCTAGGCTGCAAAGACCTACGTCTCAACTACCTGAGCTACAGGCGGCCTGGCATAAAATGATCTTTCTTTTTTTTTTATGACCCCCTTCCACATTCACAAAAAATGTGTTCTGCCATTTCATCATCCACTAGACACTGAAAACAAGAGTAATATTATCTTCTTGGGATAATACTTCAACAGACAGTGGCTCATGAGGAAATAGGTTATCATTTTGACTTAATCTTTATCAAATCAAGGTAAAATATAGGTTTTTTTTTTTGTTTTTGATAAATTTATAACAATTTTGGATTGTTCTGAAACCCAGTGGACCTCCTTTTTTTCCTAGTTAGACTAATTTAAATCTTGAAGTATGGCTGTGGACCAATTATGATTATTTCTTTGCTGTTTCATGCTAGGACAAATGCTACTCATTAAACAGCTGATGCCCTAACAAAGAAAGCAGTGGCTTCAGATTCTTTCATACTCTGGAGTACATATTACGGTGTTTATTCCCTCAAGCTAGAATCTTCAGGAAATCAAGATAATCCCAGACCATCCATGATGTTATTCAGAATTAGAAATATTTTAGGATCAATCAGTCCTGTACCCTCATTCCAGCATAGATACAAGGGAAGGGAGGGAATAACTAATACAGAGGTAGTGTGACTTAAACTGGGTCTTTTGATTTTTTTAATATTCTAAAAATAAACTAATAATTACAAAATTAGGAAGACAATTATACAACATTTATAATGCTAGGAGTACTTACGTGGCAACACCTAGGGGCCATTGAAAAATTTCCTTATTATCAATAAGAGCTGAGTCATAAACTATGAATAGAATATCAATGATTCCTCCTTTGGATTTCATGTAAGGCAAAATCCAATGATTTTCACATTTTTCATTACCTAACAAAATGATTGCAGTTTTTTTGAGAGAATGGATTTCAGGCAAGAAATCTAACCATTCTTTCGCTTTTAAAACATGTTTAAAAGTTCTTCCATTAATAATCAATACTAAAAACTGTATTTCCTGGGGAATAGAATTCTGAATATAGCCAGGACCACTATAATAAGTGAATATTATGTTGTCTATAGTTTTGTTTCCATTCTGAAAAAATCCTTTGTCAATGATATCCAAGCTTCCGTTAAATAAATGTGACCATAAATATTGTCCTATAGCAGCCTTCCCAATAATATGAACTTGGTGATATGTGTTATGCTCAACATTTTCAGCTGCTTTAAAACTTTCTGAAAAAAAAAATATATATATATATATAGTAATATGCTCTTTTTGAGTAAATAGTATATTTTGATGTATCAAGGGTTTTTTGTATCATTTTAATATTGTTCATTTGTTTTGTTGAACCAAAGAGCAAGCTAAAAAATTTTCATTGTCTATAATAAATACATTATTCTAAACAAAACCAAGATGGCAGTACGTAGCCTTCAAAAAGTCCATTGAATAGTGGCTATGTTGAGCAGATTCAAATATTTTAAAAACTCTATTTTAACTTCCCATCATAATTGGAAATACAGTAAATTTAAGAAAAAATAGAACTCAAGAAATAGTGCTAAAGAATAATATTCAGAAAGTAAATCATTTACAAAAATCCAAAACTGTTGTGCGACAATCGATGTTTACATGGAATATCGAGACAGGTTTTGGTTTTTGGCAGAAATTCGTTGTTTAGGCGCTGGCGGGGAATGATGTTTTCATCGATGAGGAGGTCCTCATCATCTCTTGTCCAGCTCAAGGGTGGATATCTTGAAAAGAGGACATAGAAGAGTCACCAGAGAAGAAAAAAGGGACTCTTTGTTTTGGATCGCCAGTGAAGTTGAAAACTTATAGAGGACCAAGCACTCGTTTAAAGACAGTATTAGTTTGTGAAAAAGAAGACATCAAGACTCATCAACCATCAAAAGAAGAGTATAAATTGGTTAGTTTTATAATACCTAAATTTAAATACATTAGTAAAAGAAATATTAATTTAATTAAGTGTTAATAGTAGAAGTGTCTATTTCTGATTGCCTAGAAGGCTGCCCAGAGATTAAGAGTCTATTATATTATAAAATTTAAATAAAATTCTCCTATCTGTTAAATATTAAAGCTTTTCTTCAAGCATTAATCTACGGTCAACTATCTACATCTCATTAAAGCTTTTCATTTGAACCCAAGCTATCTTTAAGATATGAGAATTAAGTTAAAAAAATATAATATATATTGTAATAATTACTCATATATATATATATTCACTTAAAACAAATTAATAAAACATTAAATTTAATTAGATTGTTTAGATGACATTGAAAATTGACTAGGTTTAGATTAATTGGCCTTCCAGAACAAACAAACGATCCAACCTCATATTATTGTTATTTTGCTCATTCTTCTAGATAATGTTTAAAAAAACTGAGATAAAATCCTGGAGGAATAATGAAGAATCCAACACTGAGGATGATATTAATTTACATAGTAATGAGAAATATACTATCAAAAATTTCTACAAACATAGTTTAGCCCTTAAACTAAATTAAATTTATTTATTCTGTTGCTGGATGGAATTGGTGCAACTTTAGAATGAAAAACAGAAATACAGTTGATTCATCAATTTTGTAAAAATTGATGATTTACAAACCAGTTACATTTACTTGCAATAATTGTTTAAAAAGAAAAAAAGATGTAGCCGCACTAAGTACCAGGTCCCATGAGAACTCCTTTGCCATCAAGAAAAGATATGTTAAACCATATCAAGAAAAGGGATGTTACAGCCTGATCCTGCTACTTGGTGGCTGGTACATTCCAAGATCCAATGTCTATTCCATTAAACAAAGCTGGAGTCCTCATCATGTTTAGACAGTTCGATTTTCTGAAATCAGTTATAGGTTTCGCAATAAGTTATTTTTTTACGGGATTGGGTTATTAGCTCTACACCCAAACCCCAACAAGGAACTATGTGTTAGACGCAAGGGTCCCTCACCTCCCTATGCCAGGAGGGCTTCAGAACCCAAAGGGCTACATGGCCACGGTAACAGAATAAAATTATCTGCCACAGCTGGATTCGAACCCGGGTTCTGGGAGTTAGTAGCACAATGCTTTACCTATGTGTTACTCTGTTCCTTTCAATATTTTTTATGGACATAATACATCTCTACATTCAACCCTATTTGAAACAAAAAAATTTTAAAAGATAAGAAAAATGTTTCAAATTTTTGAATTCAGTCTTGCTTCCATTATACCTAATTAATAAACAGAATTGTACTTAAAACTTTAATTTCATAGTCAATTTTAACATTATATGTTATAAAATACTAATAAACAGAAATATCAATAAAATATTAATTTTACTCCCAATCCTTAGATTAATATGCCATCCTAAATTGGTAAACAAAATTATGAATAAAACATTTATTTTAGTTTAACATTTATCTTTGGACTACTACAACTAAATCCTTTCTTCCATAAGACTGTAGGCAAATACTTAGCATACAGTGGTCACTTTCCTGTGATGTTCTATGGTAGATACCCTTATGCCAAATTAATCACAGGAGGTTTGTTGGTTGACCCTCTAACACATCTGATCCTCTTGTCAATTTACTTACTGTCCAACTGCTCCTTACCTTTCTTGGATCAGTATTGTCCAAGTTCTTCTGATCTTGTGTACCACACCTCTTGCATCAGTTTCCGACAGTTACCTAGATTAAACAATTGGTGACTCATATGTGATCACATACTAGCTGTGTATTTAACAGGAACAATCAAGAAGACTAGAGAAACAAAGGAACATAAGAGATAAGGCCAGAGTATTCAGAGATAAGAATTGAATTCTCCACAAATCGACATCTATCAAGGGCCTGTGTCATAGATTCATTGTCTTTGGAAGAACAACTTTGCACTATGGTTTGACACCGGCGAAGCTGTCTAAGGTCAAATCAAGTACTATTAAATTCCAACAGCTTATTCCAAATATTATTCCTGAAGGCCAAGGGAGTTCTCTCTGGTAATGGTAGATAGTGCAGATTTTCTGAAAACCAATGGAGTTCTCTTGTGTACTGCTACAAAGATTTAAATTGGATGAAATTTAATCATTTATTTACTTCCACATTACCTCTTCAATGCCAAATTAAAGTAAAATGGCCTTAATATGATTAAAATTACTTTATTTAGAAAAAAAATAGAGTGGCAATCTAGATTAAAACAAAATTAATGAATGCCTATGTTTAACAGGAAAAGCAAATATTTGTAAGAAAAAAAAATTAGATAAATAACAATATTGCATACATTTAGTATGTGTATATATCATTTATACTTACTTCTAGGGAAAAAATAAACAAATGACCAATATAAAAACAAAAAATAAAATAAAAATATCACTGAAATAAACCACTTTTTATCCGAAAAATATAGGTTTTTAACTTTTACCATTTAAAAACATAAGAATATAAAATGTAAAAATGAGTCTGATTTGAAATTTAAAAATCAAAAGGCCAAGAAACTTGGTTGTTGATATATTCCAACTCGTTCAGTAACTTTTCAGTCATAGTGATTGTAGTCACTAAAGAAAAGATGGTTGGATGTCTCCCCAGTTTAATTTTATTCTTGGACATATAAAAATGTTTTGTACCGTTAAATAGATAAGTGCGATTTTTCAAATTACCTCTTTAAATACTACTTTTTAAAGCAAATTCAGTATCGCCATACCTGAAACACCGCTTCATTCCCCATCCTACACGGTTTTGTATTTATTTTTTATCAACAGAATAAATGCCCTAACTGTATGGTGTGTAGGCACTTGAATATTCATTGATTACGGTTAACTAGGTATACCAATTTTTGTTCAGGCTGTTTGTAGTATTTTTAATTTTTTGAAGTTTCGAATTCAAAATTGCTGCTTTCTGTGAAAATCACCCATGTATTTAAGTAATAAATATTTTATTTCCTTACTATCAAATTTAAGAAACCTTCTCTATTCATGGAGGAAAAAAAAATTATGTTCTCAGAGTCCAAAATTCAGTTTGTCTGGTTGTAATCAAATTAGTATTCGAACATAATCGATCAAACTTTTTATTCGATCTTGTTGATAATTTCAACATTATATATATATAAGTTAAGTATCAGCGAAAGCCAAATGTCAAAAAAGAGAAGAAGGAATAAGATGTAACACGTGTGAACTGCTGTAACATACTGGCTTTATTGTATTCG